>NW_026646613.1:22500-274304 GCF_949987535.1 Balaenoptera acutorostrata
CCCTAACCCTAACCCATACCCTACGCCCTACCCGAAACCCTCCCCGAACCCGTACCCTAAGCCGTACCCTAACCCTCACCCTAACCCTAACCCTAAGCTACCCTTGACGGCTTCTGCCTCCAATAGATTTCCTAAGCACTAGTGTTTTAAGGAACAAGTTAAAAAGAGAATCCTAATGTGATTTCTTGATAATGGGTGTGTTCCTTATTTTCTCCTAGTGTCTAAACTCTTCTCCATGGCTGGACCCCCAAATAATATTCCTTTACGTGCTAAGGGGTATCTAGAGAGTGGGATAGGTTTAATAACTACCCTCACCCTAAAGCGTACCCTTACCCTAACCACTACCCTAACACTAAAACGTACCCTAATCCTAACCCGTAGCCTTAACCGAGCCCTAACCCTAACACTAACCCTAACCCTAACCCTAACCCATACCCTACGCCCTACCCGAACCCCTCCCCGAACCCGTACCCTAAGCCGTACCCTAACCCTCACCCTAACCCTAACCCTAACCCTAAGCTACCCTTGACTGCTTCTGCCTCCAATAGATTTCCTAAGCACTAGTGTTTTAAGGAACAGGTTAAAAAGAGAATCGTAATGTGATTTCTTGATAATGGGTGTGTTCCTTATCTTCTCCTCGTGTCTAAACTCTTCTCCATGGCTGGACCCCCAAATAATATTCCTTTACGTGCTAAGGGGTATCTAGAGAGTGGGATAGGTTTAATAACTACCCTCACCCTAACGCGTACCCTAACCCTAACCCCTACCCTAACCCTAAGGCGTACCCTAATCCTAACCCGTATCCTAAACCGAGCCCTAAACCTAACACTAGCCCTAACCCTAACCCTAACCCATACCCTACGCTCTACCCGAACCCCTCCCCGAACCCGTACCCTAAGCCGTACCCTAACCCTCACCCTAAACCTAACCCTAACCCTAAGCTACCCTTGACTGCTTCTGCCTCCAATAGATTTCCTAAGCACTAGTGTTTTAAGGAACAGGTTAAAAAGAGAATCCTAATGTGATTTCGTGATAATGGGTGTGTTCCTTATCTTCTCCTCGTGTCTAAACTCTTCTCCATGGCTGGACCCTCAAATAATATTCCTTTACGTGCTAACGGGTATCTAGAGAGTGGGATAGGTTTAATAACTACTCCCACCCTAACGCGTACCCTTACCCTAACCCCTACCCTAACCCTAACGCGTACCCTAATCCTAACCCGTACCCTAAACCGAGCCCTAAACCTAACACTAACCCTAACCCTAACCCTAACCCATAACCTACGCCCTACCCGAACCCCTCCCCGAACCCGTACCCGAAGCCATACCCTAACCCTCACCCTAACCCTAACCCTAACCCTAAGCTACCCTTGACGGCTTCTGCCTCCAATAGATTTCGTAAGCACTAGTGTTTTAAGGAACAGGTGAAAAAGAGAATCCTAATGTGATTTCGTGATAATGGGTGTGTTCTTATCTTCTCCTAGTGTCTAAACTCTTCTCCATGGCTGGACCCCCAAATAATATTCCTGTACGTGCTAAGGGGTATCTAGAGAGTGGGATAGGTTTAATAACTAACCTCACCCTATCGCGTACCCTAACCCTAACCCCTACCCTAACACTAACGCGTACCCTAATCCTAACCCGTACCCTAAACCGAGCCCTAACCCTAACACTAACCCTAACCCTAACCCTAACCCATACCCTACGCCCTACCCGAACCCCTCCCCGAACCCGTACCCTAAGCCATACCCTAAACCTCACCCTAACCCTAACCCTAACCCTAAGCTACCCTTGACTGCTTCTGCCTCCAATAGATTTCCTAAGCACTAGTGTTTTAAGGAACAGGTGAAAAAGAGAATCCTAATGTGATTTCTTGATAATGGGTGTATTCCTTATCTTCTCCTCGTTTCTAAACTCTTCTCCATGGCTGGACCCCCAAATAATATACCTTTACGTGCTAAGGGGTATCTAGAGAGTGTGATAGGTTTAATAACTACCCCCACTCTAACGCGTACCCTAACCCTAACCCCTACCCTAACCCTAACGCGTACCCTAATCCTAACCCATACACTAAACCGAGCCCTAACCCTAACACTAGCCCTAACCCTATACCTAACCCATACCCTACGCCCTACCCGAACCCCTCCCCGAACCCGTACCCTAAGCCATACCCTAACCCTCACCCTAACCCTAACCCTAACCCTAAGCTACCCTTGACTGCTTCTGCCTCCAATAGATTTCCTAAGCACTAGTGTTTTAAGGAACAGGTGAAAAAGAGAATCCTAATGTGATTTCTTGATAATGGGTGTATTCCTTATCTTCTCCTCGTTTCTAAACTCTTCTCCATGGCTGGACCCCCAAATAATATACCTTTACGTGCTAAGGGGTATCTAGAGAGTGTGATAGGTTTAATAACTACCCCCACCCTAACGCGTACCCTAACCCTAACCCCTACCCTAACCCTAACGCGTACCCTAATCCTAACCCATACACTAAACCGAGCCCTAACCCTAACACTAGCCCTAACCCTATACCTAACCCATACCCTACGCCCTACCCGAACCCCTCCCCGAACCCGTACCCTAAGCCATACCCTAACCCTCACCCTAACCCTAACCCTAACCCTAAGCTACCCTTGATTGCTTCTGCCACCAATAGATTTCCTAAGCACTAGTGTTTTAAGGAACAGGTTAAAAAGAGAATCCTAATGTGATTTCGTGATAATGGGTGTGTTCCTTATCTTCTCCTAGTGTCTAAACTCTTCTCCATGGCTGGACCCCCAATAATATTCCTGTACGTGCTAAGGGGTATCTAGAGAGTGGGATAGGTTTAATAACTACCCTCACCCTAACGCGTACACTAACCCTAACCCCTACCCTAACCCTAACGCGTACCCTAATCCTAACCCGTACCCTAAACCGAGCCCTAATCCTAACAATAACCCTAACCCTAACCCTAACCCTAACCCTAACCCTAACCCATACCCTACGCCCTACCCGAACCCCTCCCCGAACCCGTACCCTAAGCCGTACCCTAACCCTCACCCTAACCCTAACCCTAACCCTAAGCTACCCTTGACGGCTTCTGCCTCCAATAGATTTCCTAAGCACTAGTGTTTTAAGGAACAGGTTAAAAAGAGAATCCTAATGTGATTTCGTGATAATGGGTGTGTTCCTTATCTTCTCCTAGTGTCTAAACTCTTCTCCATGGCTGGACCCCCAAATAATATTCCTTTACGTGCTAAGGGGTATCTAGAGAGTGGGATAGGTTTAATAACTACCCTCACCCTAAAGCGTACCCTTACCCTAACCACTACCCTAACACTAACGCGTACCCTAATCCTAACCCGTACCCTTAACCGAGCCCTAACCCTAACACTAACCCTAACCCTAACCCTAACCCATACCCTACGCCCTACCCGAACCCCTCCCCGAACCCGTACCCTAAGCCGTACCCTAACCCTCACCCTAACCCTAACCCTAACCCTAAGCTACCCTTGACTGCTTCTGCCTCCAATAGATTTCCTAAGCACTAGTGTTTTAAGGAACAGGTTAAAAAGAGAATCCTAATGTGATTTCTTGATAATGGGTGTGTTCCTTATCTTCTCCTCGTGTCTAAACTCTTCTCCATGGCTGGACCCCCAAATAATATTCCTTTACGTGCTAAGGGGTATCTAGAGAGTGGGATAGGTTTAATAACTACCCTCACCCTAACGCGTACCCTAACCCTAACCCCTACCCTAACCCTAAGGCGTACCCTAATCCTAACCCGTATCCTAAACCGAGCCCTAAACCTAACACTAGCCCTAACCCTAACCCTAACC
Organism: Balaenoptera acutorostrata; assembly: GCF_949987535.1. NCBI lineage: Eukaryota > Metazoa > Chordata > Mammalia > Artiodactyla > Balaenopteridae > Balaenoptera > Balaenoptera acutorostrata. The sequence continues at coordinate 26,323 of NW_026646613.1, forward strand.
CATACCCTACGCTCTACCCGAACCCCTCCCCGAACCCGTACCCTAAGCCGTACCCTAACCCTCACCCTAAACCTAACCCTAACCCTAAGCTACCCTTGACTGCTTCTGCCTCCAATAGATTTCCTAAGCACTAGTGTTTTAAGGAACAGGTTAAAAAGAGAATCCTAATGTGATTTCGTGATAATGGGTGTGTTCCTTATCTTCTCCTCGTGTCTTAACTCTTCTCCATGGCTGGACCCCCAAATAATATTCCTTTACGTGCTAAGGGGTATCTAGAGAGTGGGATAGGTTTAATAACTACTCCCACCCTAACGCGTACCCTTACCCTAACCCCTACCCTAACCTTAACGCGTACCCTAATCCTAACCCGTACCCTAAACCGAGCCCTAAACCTAACACTAACCCTAACCCTAACCCTAACCCATAACTTACGCCCTACCCGAACCCCTCCCCGAACCCGTACCCGAAGCCATACCCTAACCCTCACCCTAACCCTAACCCTAACCCTAAGCTACCCTTGACTGCTTCTGCCTCCAATAGATTTCCTAAGCACTAGTGTTTTAAGGAACAGGTGAAAAAGAGAATCCTAATGTGATTTCGTGATAATGGGTGTGTTCCTTATCTTCTCCTCGTGTCTAAACTCTTCTCCATGGCTGGACCCCCAATAATATTCCTGTACGTGCTAAGGGGTATCTAGAGAGTGGGATAGGTTTAATAACTACCCTCACCCTAACGCGTACACTAACCCTAACCCCTACCCTAACCCTAACGCGTACCCTAATCCTAACCCGTACCCTAAACCGAGCCCTAACCCTAACACTAACCCTAACCCTAACCCTAACCCATAACCTACGCCCTACCCGAACCCCTCCCCGAACCCGTACCCTAAGCCGTACCCTAACCCTCACCCTAACCCTAACCCTAACCCTAAGCTACCCTTGACGGCTTCTGCCTCCAATAGATTTCGTAAGCACTAGTGTTTTAAGGAACAGGTGAAAAAGAGAATCCTAATGTGATTTCGTGATAATGGGTGTGTTCCTTATCTTCTCCTAGTGTCTAAACTCTTCTCCATGGCTGGACCCCCAAATAATATTCCTGTACGTGCTAAGGGGTATCTAGAGAGTGGGATAGGTTTAATAACTAACCTCACCCTATCGCGTACCCTAACCCTAAACCCTACCCTAACACTAACGCGTACCCTAATCCTAACCCGTACCCTAAACCGAGCCCTAACCCTAACACTAACCCTAACCCTAACCCTAACCCATACCCTACGCCCTACCCGAACCCCTCCCCGAACCCGTACCCTAAGCCATACCCTAAACCTCACCCTAACCCTAACCCTAACCCTAAGCTACCCTTGACTGCTTCTGCCTCCAATAGATTTCCTAAGCACTAGTGTTTTAAGGAACAGGTGAAAAAGAGAATCCTAATGTGATTTCTTGATAATGGGTGTATTCCTTATCTTCTCCTCGTTTCTAAACTCTTCTCCATGGCTGGACCCCCAAATAATATACCTTTACGTGCTAAGGGGTATCTAGAGAGTGTGATAGGTTTAATAACTACCCCCACCCTAACGCGTACCCTAACCCTAACCCCTACCCTAACCCTAACGCGTACCCTAATCCTAACCCATACACTAAACCGAGCCCTAACCCTAACACTAGCCCTAACCCTATACCTAACCCATACCCTACGCCCTACCCGAACCCCTCCCCGAACCCGTACCCTAAGCCATACCCTAACCCTCACCCTAACCCTAACCCTAACCCTAAGCTACCCTTGATTGCTTCTGCCACCAATAGATTTCCTAAGCACTAGTGTTTTAAGGAACAGGTTAAAAAAAGAATCCTAATGTGATTTCGTGATAATGGGTGTGTTCCTTAACTTCTCCTAGTGTCTAAACTCTTCTCCATGGCTGGACCCCCAATAATATTCCTGTACGTGCTAAGGGGTATCTAGAGAGTGGGATAGGTTTAATAACTACCCTCACCCTAACGCGTACACTAACCCTAACCCCTACCCTAACCCTAACGCGTACCCTAATCCTAACCCGTACCCTAAACCGAGCCCTAATCCTAACAATAACCCTAACCCTAACCCTAACCCTAACCCTAACCCTAACCCATACCCTACGCCCTACCCGAACCCCTCCCCGAACCCGTACCCTAAGCCGTACCCTAACCCTCACCCTAACCCTAACCCTAACCCTAAGCTACCCTTGACGGCTTCTGCCTCCAATAGATTTCCTAAGCACTAGTGTTTTAAGGAACAGGTTAAAAAGAGAATCCTAATGTGATTTCGTGATAATGGGTGTGTTCCTTATCTTCTCCTAGTGTCTAAACTCTTCTCCATGGCTGGACCCCCAAATAATATTCCTTTACGTGCTAAGGGGTATCTAGAGAGTGGGATAGGTTTAATAACTACCCTCACCCTAAAGCGTACCCTTACCCTAACCACTACCCTAACACTAACGCGTACCCTAATCCTAACCCGTACCCTTAACCGAGCCCTAACCCTAACACTAACCCTAACCCTAACCCTAACCCATACCCTACGCCCTACCCGAACCCCTCCCCGAACCCGTACCCTAAGCCGTACCCTAACCCTCACCCTAACCCTAACCCTAACCCTAAGCTACCCTTGACTGCTTCTTCCTCAATAGATTTCCTAAGCACTAGTGTTTTAAGGAACAGGTTAAAAAGAGAATCCTAATGTGATTTCTTGATAATGGGTGTGTTCCTTATCTTCTCCTCGTGTCTAAATTCTTCTCCATGGCTGGACCCCCAAATAATATTCCTTTAAGTGCTAAGGGGTATCTAGAGAGTGGGATAGGTTTAATAACTACCCTCACCCTAACGCGTACCCTAACCCTAACCCCTACCCTAACCCTAACGCGTACCCTTATCCTAACCCGTACCCTAAACCGAGCCCTAAACCTAACACTAGCCCTAACCCTAACCCTAACCCATACCCTACGCTCTACCCGAACCCCTCCCCGAACCCGTACCCTAAGCCGTACCCTAACCCTCACCCTAACCCTAACCCTAACCCTAAGCTACCCTTGACTGCTTCTGCCTCCAATAGATTTCCTAAGCACTAGTGTTTTAAGGAACAGTTATAAAAGAGAATCCTAATGTGATTTCGTGATAATGGGTGTGTTCCTTATCTTCTCCTCCTGTCTAAACTCTTCTCCATGCCTGGACCCCCCAAATAATATTCCTTTACGTGCTAAGTGGCATCTAGAGAGTGTGATAGGTTTAATAACTACTCCCACCCTAACGCGTACCCTAACCCTAACCCCTACCCTAACCCTAACGCGTACCCTAATCCTAACCCGTACCCTAAACCGAGCCCTAAACCTAACACTAACCCTAACCCTAACCCTAACCCATACCCTACACCCTACCCGAACACCCCCCCGAACCCGTACCCTAAGCCATACCCTAACCCTCACCCTAACCCTAACCCTAAACCTAAGCTACCCTTGACTGCTTCTGCCTCCAATAGATTTCCTAAGCACTAGTGTTTTAAGGAACAGGTTAAAAAGAGAATCCTAATGTGATTTAGTGATAATGGGTGTGTTCCTTATCTTCTCCTAGTGTCTAAACTCTTCTCCATGGCTGGACCCCCAATAATATTCCTGTACGTGCTAAGGGGTATCTAGAGAGTGGGATAGGTTTAATAACTACCCTCACCCTAACACGTACACTAACCCTAACCCCTACCCTAACCCTAACGCGTACCCTAATCCTAACCCGTACCCTAAACCGAGCCCTAACCCTAACACTAACCCTAACCCTAACCCTAACCCATACCCTACGCCCTACCCGAACCCCTCCCCGAACCCGTACTCTAAGCCGTACCCTAACCCTCACCCTAACCCTAACCCTAACCCTAAGCTACCCTTGACGGCTTCTACCTCCAATAGATTTCCTAAGCACTAGTGTTTTAAGGAACAAGTTAAAAAGAGAATCCTAATGTGATTTCTTGATAATGGGTGTGTTCCTTATTTTCTCCTAGTGTCTAAACTCTTCTCCATGGCTGGACCCCCAAATAATATTCCTTTACGTGCTAAGGGGTATCTAGAGAGTGGGATAGGTTTAATAACTACCCTCACCCTAAAGCGTACCCTTACCCTAACCACTACCCTAACACTAACACGTACCCTAATCCTAACCCGTACCCTTAACCGAGCCCTAACCCTAACACTAACCCTAACCCTAACCCTAACCCATACCCTATGCCCTACCCGAACCCCTCCCCGAACCCGTACCCTAAGCCGTACCCTAACCCTCACCCTAACCCTAACCCTAACCCTAAGCTACCCTTGACGGCTTCTGCCTCCAATAGATTTCCTAAGCACTAGTGTTTTAAGGAACAAGTTAAAAAGAGAATCCTAATGTGATTTCTTGATAATGGGTGTGTTCCTTATTTTCTCCTAGTGTCTAAACTCTTCTCCATGGCTGGACCCCCAAATAATATTCCTTTACGTGCTAAGTGGTATCTAGAGAGTGGGATAGGTTTAATAACTACCCTCACCCTAAAGCGTACACTTACCCTAACCACTACCCTAACACTAACACGTACCCTAATCCTAACCCGTACCCTTAACCGAGCCCTAACCCTAACACTAACCCTAACCCTAACCCTAACCCATACCCTACGCCCTACCCGAACCCCTCCCCGAACCCGTACCCTAAGCCGTACCCTAACCCTCACCCTAACCTTAAGGTTCCCTTTACTGCTTCTTCCTCCAATAGATTTCCTAAGCACTAGTGTTTTAAGGAACAGGTTAAAAAGAGAATCCTAATGTGATTTCTTGATAATGGGTGTGTTCCTTATCTTCTCCTCGTGTCTAAACTCTTCTCCATGGCTGGACCCCCAAATAATATTCCTTTACGTGCTAAGGGGTATCTAGAGAGTGGGATAGGTTTAATAACTACCCTCACCCTAACGCGTACCCTAACCCTAACCCCTACCCTAACCCTAACGTGTACCCTAATCCTAACCCGTATCCTAAACCGAGCCCTAAACCTAACACTAGCCCTAACCCTAACCCTAACCCATACCCTACGCTCTACCCGAACCCCTCCCCGAACCCGTACCCTAAGCCGTACCCTAACACTCACCCTAATCCTAACCCTAACACTAAGCTACCCTTGACTGCTTCTGCCTCCAATAGATTTCCTAAGCACTAGTGTTTTAAGGAACAGGTTAAAAAGAGAATCCTAATGTGATTTAGTGATAATGGGTGTGTTCCTTATCTTCTCCTCGTGTCTAAACTCTTCTCCATGGCTGGACCCCCAAATAATATTCCTTTACGTGCTAAGGGGTATCTAGAGAGTGGGATAGGTTTAATAACTACTCCCACCCTAACGCGTACCCTAACCCTAACCCCTACCCTAACCCTAACGCGTACACTAATCCTAACCCGTACCCTAAACCGAGCCCTAAACCTAACACTAACCCTAACCCTAACCCTAACCCATAACCTACGCCCTACCCGAACCCCTCCCCGAACCTGTACCCTAAGCCGTACCCTAACCCTCACCCTAACCCTAACCCTAACCCTAAGCTACCCTTGACTGCTTCTGCCTCCAATAGATTTCCTAAGCACTAGTGTTTTAAGGAACAGGTTAAAAAGAGAATCCTAATGTGATTTCTTGATAATGGGTGTATTCCTTATCTTCTCCTCGTTTCTAAACTCTTCTCCATGGCTGGACCCCCAAATAATATACCTTTACGTGCTAAGGGGTATCTAGAGAGTGTGATAGGTTTAATAACTACCCCCACCCTAACGCGTACCCTAACCCTAACCCCTACCCTAACCCTAACGCGTACCCTAATCCTAACCCATACACTAAACCGAGCCCTAACCCTAACACTAGCCCTAACCCTATACCTAACCCATACCCTACGCCCTACCCGAACCCCTCCCCGAACCCGTACCCTAAGCCATACCCTAACCCTCACCCTAACCCTAACCCTAACCCTAAGCTACCCTTGATTGCTTCTGCCACCAATAGATTTCCTAAGCACTAGTGTTTTAAGGAACAGGTTAAAAAAAGAATCCTAATGTGATTTCGTGATAATGGGTGTGTTCCTTATCTTCTCCTAGTGTCTAAACTCTTCTCCATGGCTGGACCCCCAATAATATTCCTGTACGTGCTAAGGGGTATCTAGAGAGTGGGATAGGTTTAATAACTACCCTCACCCTAACGCGTACACTAACCCTAACCCCTACCCTAACCCTAACGCGTACCCTAATCCTAACCCGTACCCTAAACCGAGCCCTAATCCTAACAATAACCCTAACCCTAACCCTAACCCTAACCCTAACCCTAACCCATACCCTACGCCCTACCCGAAACCCTCCCCGAACCCGTACCCTAAGCCGTACCCTAACCCTCACCCTAACCCTAACCCTAACCCTAAGCTACCCTTGACGGCTTCTGCCTCCAATAGATTTCCTAAGCACTAGTGTTTTAAGGAACAGGTTAAAAAGAGAATCCTAATGTGATTTCGTGATAATGGGTGTGTTCCTTATCTTCTCCTAGTGTCTAAACTCTTCTCCATGGCTGGACCCCCAAATAATATTCCTTTACGTGCTAAGGGGTATCTAGAGAGTGGGATAGGTTTAATAACTACCCTCACCCTAAAGCGTACCCTTACCCTAACCACTACCCTAACACTAACGCGTACCCTAATCCTAACCCGTACCCTTAACCGAGCCCTAACCCTAACACTAACCCTAACCCTAACCCTAACCCATACCCTACGCCCTACCCGAACCCCTCCCCGAACCCGTACCCTAAGCCGTACCCTAACCCTCACCCTAACCCTAACCCTAACCCTAAGCTACCCTTGACTGCTTCTTCCTCCAATAGATTTCCTAAGCACTAGTGTTTTAAGGAACAGGTTAAAAGAGAATCCTAATGTGATTTCTTGATAATGGGTGTGTTCCTTATCTTCTCCTCGTGTCTAAATTCTTCTCCATGGCTGGACCCCCAAATAATATTCCTTTAAGTGCTAAGGGGTATCTAGAGAGTGGGATAGGTTTAATAACTACCCTCACCCTAACGCGTACCCTAACCCTAACCCCTACCCTAACCCTAACGCGTACCCTAATCCTAACCCGTACCCTAAACCGAGCCCTAAACCTAACACTAGCCCTAACCCTAACCCTAACCCATACCCTACGCTCTACCCGAACCCCTCCCCGAACCCGTACCCTAAGCCGTACCCTAACCCTCACCCTAACCCTAACCCTAACCCTAAGCTACCCTTGACTGCTTCTGCCTCCAATAGATTTCCTAAGCACTAGTGTTTTAAGGAACAGGTTAAAAAGAGAATCCTAATGTGATTTCGTGATAATGGGTGTGTTCCTTATCTTCTCCTCCTGTCTAAACTCTTCTCCATGCCTGGACGCCCAAATAATATTCCTTTACGTGCTAAGGGGCATCTAGAGAGTGTGATAGGTTTAATAACTACTCCCACCCTAACGCGTACCCTAACCCTAACCCCTACCCTAACCCTAACGCGTACCCTAATCCTAACCCGTACCCTAAACCGAGCCCTAAACCTAACACTAACCCTAACCCTAACCCTAACCCATACCCTACACCCTACCCGAACACCCCCCCGAACCCGTACCCTAAGCCATACCCTAACCCTCACCCTAACCCTAACCCTAAACCTAAGCTACCCTTGACTGCTTCTGCCTCCAATAGATTTCCTAAGCACTAGTGTTTTAAGGAACAGGTTAAAAAGAGAATCCTAATGTGATTTCGTGATAATGGGTGTGTTCCTTATCTTCTCCTAGTGTCTAAACTCTTCTCCATGGCTGGAGCCCCAATAATATTCCTGTACGTGCTAAGGGGTATCTAGAGAGTGGGATAGGTTTAATAACTACCCTCACCCTAACACGTACACTAACCCTAACCCCTACCCTAACCCTAACGCGTACCCTAATCCTAACCCGTACCCTAAACCGAGCCCTAACCCTAACACTAACCCTAACCCTAACCCTAACCCATACCCTACGCCCTACCCGAACCCCTCCCCGAACCCGTACTCTAAGCCGTACCCTAACCCTCACCCTAACCCTAACCCTAACCCTAAGCTACCCTTGACGGCTTCTACCTCCAATAGATTTCCTAAGCACTAGTGTTTTAAGGAACAAGTTAAAAAGAGAATCCTAATGTGATTTCTTGATAATGGGTGTGTTCCTTATTTTCTCCTAGTGTCTAAACTCTTCTCCATGGCTGGACCCCCCAAATAATATTCCTTTACGTGCTAAGGGGTATCTAGAGAGTGGGATAGGTTTAATAACTACCCTCACCCTAAAGCGTACCCTTACCCTAACCACTACCCTAACACTAACACGTACCCTAATCCTAACCCGTACCCTTAACCGAGCCCTAACCCTAACACTAACCCTAACCCTAACCCTAACCCATACCCTATGCCCTACCCGAACCCCTCCCCGAACCCGTACCCTAAGCCGTACCCTAACCCTCACCCTAACCTTAAGGTTCCCTTGACTGCTTCTTCCTCCAATAGATTTCCTAAGCACTAGTGTTTTAAGGAACAGGTTAAAAAGAGAATCCTAATGTGATTTCTTGATAATGGGTGTGTTCCTTATCTTCTCCTCGTGTCTAAACTCTTCTCCATGGCTGGACCCCCAAATAATATTCCTTTACGTGCTAAGGGGTATCTAGAGAGTGGGATAGGTTTTAATAACTACCCTCACCCTAACGCGTACCCTAACCCTAACCCCTACCCTACCCTACCCTAACCCTACGTGTACCCTAATCCTAACCCGTATCCTAAACCGAGCCTAAACCTAACACTAGCCCTAACCCTAACCCTAACCCATACCCTACGCTCTACCCGAACCCCTCCCCGAACCCGTACCCTAAGCCGTACCCTAACACTCACCCTAACCCTAACCCTAACCCTAAGCTACCCTTGACTGCTTCTGCCTCCAATAGATTTCCTAAGCACTAGTGTTTTAAGGAACAGGTTAAAAAGAGAATCCTAATGTGATTTCGTGATAATGGGTGTGTTCCTTATCTTCTCCTCGTGTCTAAACTCTTCTCCATGGCTGGACCCCCAAATAATATTCCTTTACGTGCTAAGGGGTATCTAGAGAGTGGGATAGGTTTAATAACTACTCCCACCCTAACGCGTACCCTAACCCTAACCCCTACCCTAACCCTAACGCGTACACTAATCCTAACCCGTACCCTAAACCGAGCCCTAAACCTAACACTAACCCTAACCCTAACCCTAACCCATAACCTACGCCCTACCCGAACCCCTCCCCGAACCTGTACCCTAAGCCGTACCCTAACCCTCACCCTAACCCTAACCCTAACCCTAAGCTACCCTTGACTGCTTCTGCCTCCAATAGATTTCCTAAGCACTAGTGTTTTAAGGAACAGGTTAAAAAGAGAATCCTAATGTGATTTCGTGATAATGGGTGTGTTCCTTATCTTCTCCTCGTGTCTAAACTCTTCTCCATGGCTGGACCCCCAAATAATATTCCTTTACGTGCTAAGGGGTATCTAGAGAGTGTGATAGGTTTAATAACTACTCCCACCCTAACGCGTACCCTAACCCTAACCCCTACCCTAACCCTAACGCGTACCCTAATCCTAACCCGTACCCTAAACCGAGCCCTAAACCTAACACTAACCCTAACCCTAACACTAACCCATACCCTACACCCTACCCGAACACCTCCCCGAACCCGTACCCTAAGCCATACCCTAACCCTCACCCTAACCCTAACCCTAAACCTAAGCTACCCTTGACTGCTTCTGCCTCCAATAGATTTCCTAAGCACTAGTGTTTTAAGGAACAGGTTAAAAAGAGAATCCTAATGTGATTTCGTGATAATGGGTGTGTTCCTTATCTTCTCCTAGTGTCTAAACTCTTCTCCATGGCTGGACCCCCAATAATATTCCTGTACGTGCTAAGGGGTATCTAGAGAGTGGGATAGGTTTAATAACTACCCTCACCCTAACGCGTACACTAACCCTAACCCCTACCCTAACCCTAACGCGTACCCTAATCCTAACCCGTACCCTAAACCGAGCCCTAACCCTAACACTAACCCTAACCCTAACCCTAACCCATACCCTACGCCCTACCCGAACCCCTCCCCGAACCCGTACCCTAAGCCGTACCCTAAACCCTCACCCTAACCCTAACCCTAACCCTAAGCTACCCTTGACGGCTTCTGCCTCCAATAGATTTCCTAAGCACTAGTGTTTTAAGGAACAAGTTAAAAAGAGAATCCTAATGTGATTTCTTGATAATGGGTGTGTTCCTTATTTTCTCCTAGTGTCTAAACTCTTCTCCATGGCTGGACCCCCAAATAATATTCCTTTACGTGCTAAGGGGTATCTAGAGAGTGGGATAGGTTTAATAACTACCCTCACCCTAAAGTGTACCCTTACCCTAACCACTACCCTAACACTAACACGTACCCTAATCCTAACCCGTACCCTTAACCGAGCCCTAACCCTAACACTAACCCTAACCCTAACCCTAACCCATACCCTACGCCCTACCCGAACCCCTCCCCGAACCCGTACCCTAAGCCGTACCCTAACCCTCACCCTAAGCTACCCTTGACGGCTTCTGCCTCCAATAGATTTCCTAAGCACTAGTGTTTTAAGGAACAAGTTAAAAAGAGAATCCTAATGTGATTTCTTGATAATGGGTGTGTTCCTTATTTTCTCCTAGTGTCTAAACTCTTCTCCATGGCTGGACCCCCAAATAATATTCCTTTACGTGCTAAGGGGTATCTAGAGAGTGGGATAGGTTTAATAACTACCCTCACCCTAAAGCGTACACTTACCCTAACCACTACCCTAACACTAACACGTACCCTAATCCTAACCCGTACCCTTAACCGAGCCCTAACCCTAACACTAACCCTAACGCTAACCCTAACCCATACCCTACGCCCTACCCGAACCCCTCCCCGAACCCGTACCCTAAGCCGTACCCTAACCCTCACCCTAACCCTAACCCTAACCCTAAGGTTCCCTTGACTGCTTCTTCCTCCAATAGATTTCCTAAGCACTAATGTTTTAAGGAACAGGTTAAAAAGAGAATCCTAATGTGATTTCTTGATAATGGGTGTGTTCCTTATCTTCTCCTCGTGTCTAAACTCTTCTCCATGGCTGGACCCCCAAATAATATTCCTTTATGTGCTAAGGGGTATCTAGAGAGTGGGATAGGTTTAATAACTACCCTCACCCTAACGCGTACCCTAACCCTAACCCCTACCCTAACCCTAACGCATACCCTAATCCTAACCCGTATCCTAAACCGAGCCCTAAACCTAACACTAGCCCTAACCCTAACCCTAACCCATACCGTACGCTCTACCCGAACCCCTCCCCGAACCCGTACCCTAAGCCGTACCCTAACCCTCACCCTAACCCTAACCCTAACACTAAGCTACCCTTGACTGCTTCTGCCTCCAATAGATTTCCTAAGCACTAGTGTTTTAAGGAACAGGTTAAAAAGAGAATCCTAATGTGATTTCGTGATAATGGGTGTGTTCCTTATCTTCTCCTCGTGTCTAAACTCTTCTCCATGGCTGGACCCCCAAATAATATTCCTTTACGTGCTAAGGGGTATCTAGAGAGTGGGATAGGTTTAATAACTACCCCCACCCTAACGCGTACCCTTACCCTAACCCCTACCCTAACCCTAACGCGTACCCTAATCCTAACCCGTACCCTAAACCGAGCCCTAAACCTAACACTAACCCTAACCCTAACCCTAACCCATAACCTACGCCCTACCCGAACCCCTCCCCGAACCCGTACCCTAAGCCATACCCTAACCCTCACCCTAACACTAACCCTAACCCTAAGCTACCCTTGACTGCTTCTGCCTCCAATAGATTTCCTAAGCACTAGTGTTTTAAGGAACAGGTTAAAAAGAGAATCCTAATGTGATTTCGTGATAATGGGTGTGTTCCTTATCTTCTCCTCGTGTCTAAACTCTTCTCCATGGCTGGACCCCCAATAATATTCCTGTACGTGCTAAGGGGTATCTAGAGAGTGGGATAGGTTTAATAACTACCCTCACCCTAACGCGTACACTAACCCTAACCCCTACCCTAACCCTAACGCGTACCCTAATCCTAACCCGTACCCTAAACCGAGCCCTAACCCTAACACTAACCCTAACCCTAACCCTAACCCATACCCTACGCCCTACCCGAACCCCTCCCCGAACCCGTACCCTAAGCCGTACCCTAACCCTCACCCTAACCCTAACCCTAACCCTAAGCTACCCTTGACGGCTTCTGCCTCCAATAGATTTCGTAAGCACTAGTGTTTTAAGGAACAGGTTAAAAAGAGAATCCTAATGTGATTTCGTGATAATGGGTGTGTTCCTTATCTTCTCCTAGTGTCTAAACTCTTCTCCATGGCTGGACCCCCAAATAATATTCCTGTACGTGCTACGGGGTATCTAGAGAGTGGGATAGGTTTAATAACTACCCTCACCCTAAAGCGTACCCTAACCCTAACCACTACCCTAACACTAACGCGTACCCTAATCCTAACCCGTACCCTTAACCGAGCCCTAACCCTAACACTAAACTTAACCCTAACCCTAACCCATACCCTACGCCCTACCCGAACCCCTCCCCGAACCCGTAACCTAAGCCGTACCCTAACCCTCACCCTAACCCTAACCCTAACCCTAAGCTACCCTTGACTGCTTCTGCCTCCAAAAGATTTCCTAAGCACTAGTGTTTTAAGGAACAGGTTAAAAAGAGAATCCTAATGTGATTTCTTGATAATGGGTGTGTTCCTTATCTTCTCCTCGTGTCTAAACTCTTCTCCATGGCTGGACTCCCAAATAATATTCCTTTACGTGCTAAGGGGTATCTAGAGAGTGGGATAGGTTTAATAACTACCCTCACCCTAACGCGTACCCTAACCCTAACCCCTACCCTAATCCTAACGCGTACCCTAATCCTAACCCGTACCCTAAACCGAGCCCTAAACCTAACACTAGCCCTAACCCTAACCCTAACCCATACCCTACGCCCTACCCGAACCCCTCCCCGAACCCGTACCCTAAGCCATACCCTAGCCCTCACCCTAACCCTAACACAAACCCTAAGATACCCTTGACTGCTTCTGCCTCCAATAGATTTCCTAAGCACTAGTGTTTTAAGGAACAGGTTAAAAAGAGAATCCTATTATGATTTCGTGATAATGGGTGTGTTCCTTATCTTCTCCTAGTGTCTAAACTCTTCTCCATGGCTGGACCCCCAAACAATATTCCTTTACGTGCTAAGGGGTATCTAGAGAGTGGGATAGGTTTAATAACTACCCTCACCCTAACGCGTACCCTAACTCTAACCCCTACCCTAACCCTAAAGCGTACACTAATCCTAACCCGTACCCTAAACCGAGCCCTAACCCTAACACTAACTCTAACTCTAACCCTAACCCATACCCTACGCCCTACCCGAACCCCTCCCTGAACCCGTACCCTAAACCGTACCCTAACCCTCACCCTAACCCTAACCCTAACCCTAAGCTACCCTTGACGGCTTCTGCCTCCAATAGATTTCTTAAGCACTAGTGTTTTAAGGAACAGGTTAAAAAGAGAATCCTAATGTGATTTCTTGATAATGGTTGTGTTCCTTATCTTCTTCTCGTGTCTAAACTCTTCTCCATGGCTGGACCCCCAAATAATATACCTTTACGTGCTAAGGGGTATCTAGAGAGTGGGATAGGTTTAATAACTACCCTCACCCTAACGTGTACCCTAACCCTAACCCCTACCCTAACCCTAACGCGTACCCTAATCCTAACCCGTACCCTAAACCGAGCCCTAACCCTAACACTAGCCCTAACCCTAACCCTAACCAATACCCTACGCCCTACCCGAACCCCTCCCCGAACCCGTACCCTAAGCGGTACCCTAACCCTCACCCTAACCCTAAGCTACCCTTGACTGCTTCTGCCTCCAATAGATTTCCTAAGCACTAGTGTTTTAAGGAACAGGTTAAAAAGAGAATCCTAATGTGATTTCTTGATAATGGGTGTGTTCCTTATCTTCTCCTAGTGTCTAAACTCTTCTCCATGGCTGGACCCCCAAATAATATTCCTTTACGTGCTAAGGGGTATCTAGAGAGTGGGATAGGTTTAATAACTAACCTCACCCTATCGCGTACCGTAACCCTAACCCCTACCCTAACACTAACGCGTACCCTAATCCTAATCCGTACCCTAAACCGAGCCCTAACCCTAACACTAACCCTAACCGTAACCCTAACCCATACCCTACGCCCTACCCGAACCCCTCCCCGAACCCGTACCCTAAGCCATACCCTAACCCTCACCCTAACCCTAACCCTAAGCTACCCTTGATTGCTTCTGCCTCCAATAGATTTCCTAAGCACTAGTGTTTTAAGGAACAGGTGAAAAAGAGAATCCTAATGTGATTTCTTGATAATGGGTGTGTTCCTTATCTTCTCCTCGTGTCTAAACTCTTCTCCATGGCTGGACCCCCAAATAATATTCCTTTATGTGCTAAGGGGTATCTAGAGAGTGGGATAGGTTTAATAAATACCCCCACCCTAACGCGTACCCTAACCCTAACCCCTACCCTAACCCTAACGCGTACCCTAATCCTAACCCATAACCTAAACCGAGCCCTAACCATAACTCTAGCCCTAACCCTATACCTAACCCATACCCTACGCCCTCCCCGAACCCCTCCCCGAACCCGTACCCTAAGCCATACCCTAACCCTCACCCTAACCCTAACCCTAACCCTAAGCTACCCTTGACTGCTTCTGCCTCCAATAGATTTCCTAAGCACTACTGTTTTAAGGAACAGGTTAAAAAGAGAATCCTAAAGTGATTTCGTGATAATGGGTGTGTTCCTTATCTTCTCCTAGTGTCTAAACACTTCTCCATGGCTGGAACCCCAATAATATTCCTGTACGTGCTAAGGGGTATCTAGAGAGTGGGATAGGTTTAATAACTACCCTCACCCTAACGCGTACACTAACCCTAACCCCTACCCTAACCCTAACGCGTACCCTAATCCTAACCCGTACCCTAAACCGAGCCCTAACCCTAACACTAACCCTAACCCTAACCCTAACCCATACCCTACGCCCTGCCCGAAACCCTCCCCGAACCCGTACCCCAAGCCGTACCCTAACCCTCACCCTAACCATAACCGTAACCCTAAGCTACCCTTGACGGCTTCTGCCTCCAATAGATTTCCTAAGCACTAGTGTTTTAAGGAACAGGTTAAAAAGAGAATCCTAATGTGATTTCTTGATAATGGGTGTGTTCCTTATCTTCTCCTAGTGTCTAAACTCTTCTCCATGGCTGGACCCCCAAATAATATTACTTTACGTGCTAAGGGGTATCTAGAGAGTGGGATAGGTTTAATAACTACCCTCACCCTAACGCGTACACTAACCCTAACCCCTACCCTAACCCTAACGCGTACCCTAATCCTAACCCGTACCCTAAACCGAGCCCTAATCCTAACAATAACCCTAACCCTAACCCTAACCCTAACCCATAACCTACGCCCTACCCGAACCCCTCCCCGAACCCGTACCCTAAGCCGTACCCTAACCCTCACCCTAACCCTAACCCTAACCCTAAGCTACCCTTGCCGGCTTCTGCCTCCAATAGATTTCCTAAGCACTAGTGTTTTAAGGAACAGGTTAAAAAGAGAATCCTAATGTGATTTCGTGATAATGGGTGTGTTCCTTATCTTCTCCTAGTGTCTAAACTCTTCTCCATGGCTGGACCCCCAAATAATATTCCTTTACGTGCTAAGGGGTATCTAGAGAGTGGGATAGGTTTAATAACTACCCTCACCCTAAAGCGTACCCTTACCCTAACCACTACCCTAACACTAACGCGTACCCTAATCCTAACCCGTACCCTTAACCGAGCCCTAACCCTAACACTAACCCTAACCCTAACCCTAACCCATACCCTACGCCCTACCCGAACCCCTCCCCGAACCCGTACCCTAAGCCGTACCCTAACCCTCACCCTAACCCTAACCCTAACCCTAAGCTACCCTTGACTGCTTCTTCCTCCAATAGATTTCCTAAGCACTAGTGTTTTAAGGAACAGGTTAAAAAGAGAATCCTAATGTGATTTCGTGATAATGGGTGTGTTCCTTATCTTCTCCTCGTGTCTAAACTCTTCTCCATGGCTGGACCCCCAAATAATATTCCTTTACATGCTAAGGGGTATCTAGAGAGTGTGATAGGTTTAATAACTACTCCCACCCTAACGCGTACCCTAACCCTAACCCCTACCCTAACCCTAACGCGTACCCTAATCCTAACCCGTACCCTAAACCGAGCCCTAAACCTAACACTAACCCTAACCCTAACCCTAACCCATACCCTACACCCTACCCGAACACCCCCCCGAACCCGTACCCTAAGCCATACCCTAACCCTCACCCTAACCCTAACCCTAAACCTAAGCTACCCTTGACTGCTTCTGCCTCCAATAGATTTCCTAAGCACTAGTGTTTTAAGGAACAGGTTAAAAAGAGAATCCTAATGTGATTTCGTGATAATGGGTGTGTTCCTTATCTTCTCCTAGTGTCTAAACTCTTCTCCATGGCTGGACCCCCAATAATATTCCTGTACGTGCTAAGGGGTATCTAGAGAGTGGGATAGGTTTAATAACTACCCTCACCCTAACGCGTACACTAACCCTAACCCCTACCCTAACCCTAACGCGTACCCTAATCCTAACCCGTACCCTAAACCGAGCCCTAACCCTAACACTAACCCTAACCCTAACCCTAACCCATACCCTACGCCCTACCCGAACCCCTCCCCGAACCCGTACCCTAAGCCGTACCCTAACCCTCACCCTAACCCTAACCCTAACCCTAAGCTACCCTTGACGGCTTCTGCCTCCAATAGATTTCCTAAGCACTAGTGTTTTAAGGAACAAGTTAAAAAGAGAATCCTAATGTGATTTCTTGATAATGGGTGTGTTCCTTATTTTCTCCTAGTGTCTAAACTCTTCTCCATGGCTGGACCCCCAAATAATATTCCTTTACGTGCTAAGGGGTATCTAGAGAGTGGGATAGGTTTAATAACTACCCTCACCCTAAAGCGTACACTTACCCTAACCACTACCCTAACACTAACACGTACCCTAATCCTAACCCGTACCCTTAACCGAGCCCTAACCCTAACACTAACCCTAACCCTAACCCTAACCCATACCCTACGCCCTACCCGAACCCCTCCCCGAACCCGTACCCTAAGCCGTACCATAACCCTCACCCTAACCCTAGCCCTAACCCTAAGGTTCCCTTGACTGCTTCTTCCTCCAATAGATTTCCTAAGCACTAGTGTTTTAAGGAACAGGTTAAAAAGAGAATCCTAATGTGATTTCTTGATAATGGGTGTGTTCCTTATCTTCTCCTCGTGTCTAAACTCTTCTCCATGGCTGGACCCCCAAATAATATTCCTTTACGTGCTAAGGGGTATCTAGAGAGTGGGATAGGTTTAATAACTACCCTCACCCTAACGCGTACCCTAACCCTAACCACTACCCTAACACTAACGCGTACCCTAATCCTAACCCGTACCCTTAACCGAGCCCTAACCCTAACACTAAACCTAACCCTAACCCTAACCCATACCCTACGCCCTACCCGAACCCCTCCCCGAACCCGTAACCTAAGCCGTACCCTAACCCTCACCCTAACCCTAACCCTAACCCTAAGCTACCCTTGACTGCTTCTGCCTCCAAAAGATTTCCTAAGCACTAGTGTTTTAAGGAACAGGTTAAAAAGAGAATCCTAATGTGATTTCTTGATAATGGGTGTGTTCCTTATCTTCTCCTCGTGTCTAAACTCTTCTCCATGGCTGGACCCCCATATAATATTCCTTTACGTGCTAAGGGGTATCTAGAGAGTGGGATAGGTTTAATAACTACCCTCACCCTAACGCGTACCCTAACCCTAACCCCTACCCTAATCCTAACGCGTACCCTAATCCTAACCCGTACCCTAAACCGAGCCCTAAACCTAACACAAGCCCTAACCCTAAGCCTAACCCATACCCTACGCCCTACCCGAACCCGTCCCCGAACCCGTACCCTAAGCCGTACCCTAACCCTCACCCTAACCCTAAGCTACCCTTGACTGCTTCTGCCTCCAATAGATTTCCTAAGCACTAGTGTTTTAAGGAACAGGTTAAAAAGAGAATCCTAATGTGATTTCTTGATAATGGGTGTGTTCCTTATCTTCTCCTAGTGTCTAAACTCTTCTCCATGGCTGGACCCCCAAATAATATTCCTTTACGTGCTAAGGGGTATCTAGAGAGTGGGATAGGTTTAATAACTAACCTCACCCTATCGCGTACAGTAACCCTAACCCCTACCCTAACACTAACGCGTACCCTAATCCTAATCCGTACCCTAAACCCAGCCCTAACCCTAACACTAACCCTAACCCTAACCCTAACCCATACCCTACGCCCTACCCGAACCCCTCCCCGAACCCGTACCCTAAGCCATACCCTAACCCTCACCCTAACCTTAACCCTAAGCTACCCTTGATTGCTTCTGCCTCCAATAGATTTCCTAAGCACTAGTGTTTTAAGGAACAGGTGAAAAAGAGAATCCTAATGTGATTTCTTGATAATGGGTGTGTTCCTTATCTTCTCCTCGTGTCTAAACTCTTCTCCATGGCTGGACCCCCAAATAATATTCCTTTATGTGCTAAGGGGTATCTAGAGAGTGGGATAGGTTTAATAAATACCCCCACCCTAACGCGTACCCTAACCCTAACCCCTACCCTAACCCTAACGCGTACCCTAATCCTAACCCATAACCTAAACCGAGCCCTAACCATAACTCTAGCCCTAACCCTATATCTAACCCATACCCTACGCCCTCCCCGAACCCCTCCCCGAACCCGTACCCTAAGCCATACCCTAACCCTCACCCTAACCCTAACCCTAACCCTAAGCTACCCTTGACTGCTTCTGCCTCCAATAGATTTCCTAAGCACTACTGTTTTAAGGAACAGGTTAAAAAGAGAATCCTAAAGTGATTTCGTGATAATGGGTGTGTTCCTTATCTTCTCCTAGTGTCTAAACACTTCTCCATGGCTGGACCCCCAATAATATTCCTGTACGTGCGAAGGGGTATCTAGAGAGTGGGATAGGTTTAATAACTACCCTCACCCTAACGCGTACACTAACCCTAACCCCTACCCTAACCCTAACGCGTACCCTAATCCTAACCCGTACCCTAAACCGAGCCCTAACCCTAACACTAACCCTAACCCTAACCCTAACCCATACCCTACGCCCTGCCCGAAACCCTCCCCGAACCCGTACCCTAAGCCGTACCCTAACCCTCACCCTAACCCTAACCCTAACCCTAAGCTACCCTTGACGGCTTCTGCCTCCAATAGATTTCGTAAGCACTAGTGTTTTAAGGAACAGGTTAAAAAGAGAATCCTAATGTGATTTCTTGATAATGGGTGTGTTCCTTATCTTCTCCTAGTGTCTAAACTCTTCTCCATGGCTGGACCCCCAAATAATATTACTTTACGTGCTAAGGGGTATCTAGAGAGTGGGATAGGTTTAATAACTACCCTCACCCTAAAGCGTACCCTAACCCTAACCACTACCCTAACACTAACGCGTACCCTAATCCTAACCCGTACCCTTAACCGAGCCCTAACCCTAACACTAACCCTAACCCTAACCCTAACCCATACCGTACGCCCTACACGAACTCCTCCCTGAACCCGTACCCTAAGTCGTACCCTAACCCTCACCCTAACCCTAACCCTAACCCTAAGCTACCCTTGACTGCTTCTTCCTCCAATATATTTTCTAAGCACTAGTGTTTTAAGGAACAGGTTAAAAAGAGAATCCTAATGTGATTTCTTGATAATGGGTGTGTTCCTTATCTTCTCCTCGTGTCTAAACTCTCCTCCATGGCTGGACCCCCAAATAATATTCCTTTAAGTGCTAAGGGGTATCTAGAGAGTGGGATAGGTTTAATAACTACCCTCACCCTAACGCGTACCCTAACCCTAACCCCTACCCTAACCCTAACGCGTACCCTAATCCTAACCCGTACCCTAAACCGAGCCCTAAACCTAACACTAGCCCTAACCCTAACCCTAACCCATACCCTACGCCCTACCCGAACCCCTCCCCGAACCCGTACCCTAAGCCGTACCCTAACCCTCACCCTAACCCTAACCCGAACCCTAAGCTACCCTTGACTGCTTCTGCCTCCAATAGATTTCCTAAGCACTAGTGTTTTAAGGAACAGGTTAAAAAGAGAATCCTAATGTGATTTCTTGATAATGGGTGTGTTCCTTATCTTCTCCTCGTGTCTAAACTCTTCTCCATGGCTGGACCCCCAAATAATATTCCTTTACGTGCTAAGGGGTATCTAGAGAGTGGGATAGGTTTAATAACTACCCTCACCCTAACGCGTACCCTAACCCTAACCCCTACCCTAATCCTAACGCGTACCCTAATCCTAACCCGTACCCTAAACCGAGCCCTAAACCTAACACTAGCCCTAACCCTAACCCTAACCCATACCCTACGCCCTACCCGAACCCCTCCCCGAACCCGTACCCTAAGCCATACCCTAGCCCTCACCCTAACCCTAACACTAACCCTAAGCTACCCTTGACTGCTTCTGCCTCCAATAGATTTCCTAAGCACTAGTGTTTTAAGGAACAGGTTAAAAAGAGAATCCTATTATGATTTCGTGATAATGGGTTTGTTCCTTATCTTCTCCTAGTGTCTAAACTCTTCTCCATGGCTGGACCCCCAAACAATATTCCTTTACGTGCTAAGGGGTATCTAGAGAGTGGGATAGGTTTAATAACTACCCTCACCCTAACGCGTACCCTAACTCTAACCCCTACCCTAACCCTAAAGCGTAGCCTAATCCTAAACCGTACCCTAAACCGAGCCCTAACCCTAACACTAACTCTAACCCTAACCCTAACCCATACCCTACGCCCTACCCGAACCCCTCCCTGAACCCGTACCCTAAACCGTACCCTAACCCTCACCCTAACCCTAACCCTAACCCTAAGCTACCCTTGACTGCTTCTGCCTCCAAAAGATTTCCTAAGCACTAGTGTTTTAAGGAACAGGTTAAAAAGAGAATCCTAATGTGATTTCTTGATAATGGGTGTGTTCCTTATCTTCTCCTCATGTCTAAACTCTTCTCCATGGCTGGACCCCCAAATAATATTCCTTTACGTGCTAAGGAGTATCTAGAGAGTGGGATAGGTTTAATAACTACCCTCACCCTAACGCGTACCCTAACCCTAACCCCTACCCTAATCCTAACGCGTACTCTAATCCTAACCCGTACCCTAAACCGAGCCCTAAACCTAACACTAGCCCTAACCCTAAACCTAACCCATACCCTACGCCCTACCCGAACCCCTCCCTGAACCCGTACCCTAAGCCATACCCTAGCCCTCACCCTAACCCTAACACTAACCCTAAGCTACCCTTGACTGCTTCTGCCTCCAATAGATTTCCTAAGCACTAGTGTTTTAAGGAACAGGTTAAAAAGAGAATCCTATTATGATTTCGTGATAATGGGTGTGTTCCTTATCTTCTCCTAGTGTCCAAACTCTTCTCCATGGCTGGACCCCCAAACAATATTCCTTTACGTGCTAAGGGGTATCTAGAGAGTGGGATAGGTTTAATAACTACCCTCACCCTAACGCGTACCCTAACTCTAACCCCTACCCTAACCCTAAAGCGTACCCTAATCCTAACCCGTACCCTAAACCGAGCCCTAACCCTAACACTAACTCTAACCCTAACCCTAACCCATACTCTAGGCCCTACCCGAACCCCTCCCTGAACCCGTACCCTAAACCGTACCCTAACCCTCACCCTAACCCTAACCCTAACCCTAAGCTACCCTTGACGGCTTCTGCCTCCAATAGATTTCCTAAGCACTAGTGTTTTAAGGAACAGGTTAAAAAGAGAATCCTAATGTGATTTCTTGATAATGGGTGTGTTCCTTATCTTCTCCTAGTGTCTAAACTCTTCTCCATGGCTGGACCCCCAAATAATATTACTTTACGTGCTAAGGGGTATCTAGAGAGTGGGATAGGTTTAATAACTACCCTCACCCTAAAGCGTACCCTAACCCTAACCACTACCCTAACACTAACGCGTACCCTAATCCTAACCCGTACCCTTAACCGAGCCCTAACCCTAACACTAACCCTAACCCTAACCCTAACCCATACCGTACGCCCTACCCGAACTCCTCCCTGAACCCGTACCCTAAGTCGTACCCTAACCCTCACCCTTACCCTAACCCTAACCCTAAGCTACCCTTGACTGCTTCTTCCTCCAATAGGTTTCCTAAGCACTAGTGTTTTAAGGAACAGGTTAAAAAGAGAATCCTAATGTGATTTCTTGATAATGGGTGTGTTCCTTATCTTCTCCTCGTGTCTAAACTCTTCTCCATGGCTGGACCCCCAAATAATATTCCTTTACGTGCTAAGGGGTATCTAGAGAGTGGGATAGGTTTAATAACTACCCTCACCCTAACGCGTACCCTAACCCTAACCCCTACCCTAACCCTAACGCGTACCCTAATCCTAACCCGTACCCTAAACCAAGCCCTAAACCTAACAGTAGCCCTAACCCTAACCCTAACCCATACCCTACGCCCTACCCGAACCCCTCCCCGAACCCGTACCCTAAGCCATACCCTAACCCTCACCCTAACCCTAACCCTAACCCTAAGCTACCCTTGACTGCTTCTGCCTCCATTAGAATTCCTAAGCACTAGTGTTTTAAGGAACAGGTTAAAAAGAGAATCCTAATGTGATTTCGTGATAATGGGTGTGTTCCTTATCTTCTCCTCGTGTCTAAACTCTTCTCAATGGCTGGACCCCCAAATAATATTCCTTTATGTGCTAAGGGGTATCTAGAGAGTGTGATAGGTTTAATAACTACCCTCACCCTAATACGTACCCTAACCCTAACCCCTACCCTAACCCTAACGCGTACCCTAATCCTAACCCGTACCCTAAACCGAGCCCTAAACCTAACACTAACCCTAACCCTAACCCTAACCCATAACCTACGCCCTACCCGAACCCCTCCCCGTACCCGTACCCTAAGCCATACCCTAACCCTCACCCTAACCCTAACCCTAACCCTAAGCTACCCTTGACAGCTTCTGCCTCCAATAGATTTCCTAAGCACTAGTGTTTTAAGGAACAGGTTAAAAAGAGAATGCTAATGTGATTTCGTGATAATGGGTGTGTTCCTTATCTTCTCCTCGTGTCTAAAGTCTTCTCCATGGCTGGACCCCCAATAATATTCTTGTACGTGCTAAGGGGTATCTAGAGAGTGGGATAGGTTTAATAACTACCCTCACCCTAACGCGTACACTAACCCTAACCCCTACCCTAACCCTAAGGCGTACCCTAATCCTAACCCGTACCCTAAACCGAGCCCTAACCCTAACACTAACCCTAACCCTAACCCTAACCCATACCCTACGCCCACCCGAACCCCTCCCCGAACCCGTACCCTAAGCCGTACCCTAACCCTCACCCTAACCCTAACCCTAACCCTAAGCTACCCTTGACGGCTTCTGCCTCCAATAGATTTCGTAAGCACTAGTGTTTTAAGGAACAGGTTAAAAAGAGAATCCTAATGTGATTTCGTGATAATGGGTGTGTTCCTTATTTTCTCCTAGTGTCTAAACTCTTCTCCATGGCTGGACCCCCAAATAATATTCCTGTACGTGCTAAGGGGTATCTAGAGAGTGGGATAGGTTTAATAACTACCCTCACCCTAAAGCGTACCCTAACCCTAACCACTACCCTAACACTAACGCGTACCCTAATCCTAACCCGTACCCTTAACCGAGCCCTAACCCTAACACTAAACCTAACCCTAACCCTAACCCATACCCTACGCCCTACCCGAACCCCTCCCCGAACCCGTAACCTAAGCCGTACCCTAACCCTCACCCTAACCCTAACCCTAACCCTAAGCTACCCTTGACTGCTTCTGCCTCCAAAAGATTTCCTAAGCACTAGTGTTTTAAGGAACAGGTTAAAAAGAGAATCCTAATGTGATTTCTTGATAATGGGTGTGTTCCCTATCTTCTCCTCGTGTCTAAACTCTTCTCCATGGCTGGACCCCCAAATAATATTCCTTTACGTGCTAAGGGGTATCTAGAGAGTGGGATAGGTTTAATAACTACCCTCACCCTAACGCGTACCCTAACCCTAACCCCTACCCTAATCCTAACGCGTACCCTAATCCTAACCCGTACCCTAAATCGAGCCCTAAACCTAAAACTAGCCCTAACCCTAACCCTAACCCATACCCTACGCCCTACCCGAACCCCTCCCCGAACCCGTACCCTAAGCCATACCCTAGCCCTCACCCTAACCCTAACACTAACCCTAAGCTACCCTTGACTGCTTCTGCCTCCAATAGATTTCCTAAGCACTAGTGTTTTAAGGAACAGGTTAAAAAGAGAATCCTATTATGATTTCGTGATAATGGGTGTGTTCCTTATCTTCTCCTAGTGTCTAAACTCTTCTCCATGGCTGGACCCCCAAACAATATTCCTTTACGTGCTAAGGGGTGTCTAGACAGTGTGATAGGTTTAATAACTACCCTCACCCTAAAGCGTACCCTTACCCTAACCACTACCCTAACACTAACGCGTACCCTAATCCTAACCCGTACCCTAGACCGAGCCCTAACCCTAACACTAACTCTAACCCTAACCCTAACCCATACCCTACGCCCTCCCCGAACCCCTCCCCGAACCCGTACCCTAAACAGTACCCTAACCCTCACCCTAACCCTAACCCTAACCCTAAGCTACCCTTGACGGCTTCTGCCTCCAATAGATTTCCTAAGCACTAGTGTTTTAAGGAACAGGTGAAAAAGAGAATCCTAATGTGATTTCTTGATAATGGGTGTGATCCTTATCTTCTCCTCGTGTCTAAACTCTTCTCCATTGCTGGACCCCCAAATAATATTCCTTTATGTGCTAAGGGGTATCTAGAGAGTGGGATAGGTTTAATAACTACCCTAACCCTAACGCGTACCCTAACCCTAACACCTACCCTAACCCTAACGCGTACCCTAATCCTAACCCGTACCCTAAACCGAGCCCTAACCCTAACACTAGCCCTAACCCTAACCCTAACCAATACCCTACGCCCTACCCGAACCCCTCACCGAACCCGTACCCTAAACCGTACCCTAACCCTCACCCTAACCCTAAGCTACCCTTGACTGCTTCTGCCTCCAATAGATTTCCTAAGCACTAGTGTTTTAAGGAACAGGTTAAAAAGAGAATCCTAATGTGATTTCTTGATAATGGGTGTGTTCCTTATCTTCTCCTAGTGTCTAAACTCTTCTCCATGGCTGGACCCCCAAATAATATTCCTTTACGTGCTAAGGGGTATCTAGAGAGTGGGATAGGTTTAATAACTAACCTCACCCTATCGCGTACCGTAACCCTAACCCCTACCCTAACACTAACGGGTACCCTAATCCTAATCCGTACCCTAAACCGAGCCCTAACCCTAACACTAACCCTAACCCTAACCCTAACCCATACCCTACGCCCTACCCGAACCCCTCCCCGAACCCGTACCCTAAGCCATACCCTAACCCTCACCCTAACCCTAACCCTAAGCTACCCTTGACTGCTTCTGCCTCCAATAGATTTCCTAAGCACTAGTGTTTTAAGGAACAGGTGAAAAAGAGAATCCTAATGTGATTTCTTGATAATGGGTGTGATCCTTATCTTCTCCTCGTGTCTAAACTCTTCTCCATGGCTGGACCCCCAAATAATATTCCTTTATGTGCTAAGGGGTATCTAGAGAGTGGGATAGGTTTAATAAATACCCCCACCCTAACGCGTACCCTAACCCTAACCCCTACCCTAACCCTAACGCGTACCCTAATCCTAACCCATAACCTAAACCGAGCCCTAACCATAACTCTAGCCCTAACCCTATACCTAACCCATACCCTACGCCCTCCCCGAACCCCTCCCCGAACCCGTACCCTAAGCCATACCCTAACCCTCACCCTAACCCTAACCCTAACCCTAAGCTACCCTTGACTGCTTCTGCCTCCAATAGATTTCCTAAGCACTAGTGTTTTAAGGAACAGGTTAAAAAGAGAATCCTAAAGTGATTTCGTGATAATGGGTGTGTTCCTTATCTTCTCCTAGTGTCTAAACTCTTCTCCATGGCTGGACCCCCAAACAATATTCCTTTACGTGCTAAGGGGTATCTAGAGAGTGGGATAGGTTTAATAACTACCCTCACCCTAACGCGTACCCTAACTCTAACCCCTACCCTAACCCTAAAGCGTACCCTAATCCTAACCCGTACCCTAAACCGAGCCCTAACCCTAACACTAACTCTAACCCTAACCCTAACCCATACCCTACGCCCTACCCGAACCCCTCCCTGAACCCGTACCCTAAACCGTACCCTAACCCTCACCCTAACCCTAACCCTAACACTAAGCTACCCTTGACGGCTTCTGCCTCCAATAGATTTCCTAAGCACTAGTGTTTTAAGGAACAGGTTAAAAAGAGAATCCTAATGTGATTTCTTGATAATGGGTGTGTTCCTTATCTTCTCCTAGTGTCTAAACTCTTCTCCATGGCTGGACCCCCAAATAATATTACATTACGTGCTAAGGGGTATCTAGAGAGTGGGATAGGTTTAATAACTACCCTCACCCTAAAGCATACCCTAACCCTAACCACTACCCTAACACTAACGCGTACCCTAATCCTAACCCGTACCCTTAACCGAGCCCTAACCCTAACACTAACCATAACCCTAACCCTAACCCATACCGTACGCCCTACCCGAACTCCTCCCTGAACCCGTACCCTAAGTCGTACCCTAACCCTCACCCTAACCCTAACCCTAACCCTAAGCTACCCTTGACTGCTTCTTCCTCCAATAGATTTCCTAAGCACTAGTGTTTTAAGGAACAGGTTAAAAAGAGAATCCTAATGTGATTTCTTGATAATGGGTGTGTTCCTTATCTTCTCCTCGTGTCTAAACTCTTCTCCATGGCTGGACCCCCAAATAATATTCCTTTAAGTGCTAAGGGGTATCTAGAGAGTGGGATAGGTTTAATAACTACCCTCACCCTAACGCGTACCCTAACCCTAACCCCTACCCTAACCCTAACGCGTACCCTAATCCTAACCCGTACCCTAAACCGAGCCCTAACCCTAACCCTCACCCTAACCCTAACCCTAACCCTAAGCTACCCTTGACTGCTTCTGCCTCCAATAGATTTCCTAAGCACTAGTGTTTTAAGGAACAGGTTAAAAAGAGAATCCTAATGTGATTTCGTGATAATGGGTGTGTTCCTTATCTTCTCCTCGTGTCTAAACTCTTCTCCATGGCTGGACCCCCAAATAATATTCCTTTATGTGCTAAGGGGTATCTAGAGAGTGTGATAGGTTTAATAACTACCCTCACCCTAATACGTACCCTAACCCTAACCCCTACCCTAACCCTAACGCGTACCCTAATCCTAACCCGTACCCTAAACCGAGCCCTAAACCTAACACTAACCCTAACCCTAACCCTAACCCATAACCTACGCCCTACCCGAACCCCTCCCCGTACCCGTACCCTAAGCCATACCCTAACCCTCACCCTAACCCTAACCCTAACCCTAAGCTACCCTTGACAGCTTCTGCCTCCAATAGATTTCCTAAGCACTAGTGTTTTAAGGAACAGGTTAAAAAGAGAATCCTAATGTGATTTCGTGATAATGGGTGTGTTCCTTATCTTCTCCTCGTGTCTAAACTCTTCTACATGGCTGGACCCCCAATAATATTCCTGTACGTGCTAAGGGGTATCTAGAGAGTGGGATAGGTTTAATAACTACCCTCACCCTAACGCGTACACTAACCCTAACCCCTACCCTAACCCTAACGCGTACCCTAATCCTAACCCGTACCCTAAACCGAGCCCTAACCCTAACACTAACCCTAACCCTAACCCTAACCCATACCCTACGCCCTACCCGAACCCCTCCCCGAACCCGTACCCTAAGCCGTACCCTAACCCTCACCCTAACCCAAACCCTAACCCTAAGCTACCCTTGATGGCTTCTGCCTCCAATAGATTTCGTAAGCACTAGTGTTTTAAGGAACAGGTTAAAAAGAGAATCCTAATGTGATTTCGTGATAATGGGTGTGTTCCTTATCTTCTCCTAGTGTCTAAACTCTTCTCCATGGCTGGACCCCCAAATAATATTCCTGTACGTGCTAAGGCGTATCTAGAGAGTGGGATAGGTTTAATAACTACCCTCACCCTAAAGCGTACCCTAACCCTAACCACTACCCTAACACTAACGCGTACCCTAATCCTAACCCGTACCCTTAACCGAGCCCTAACCCTAACACTAAACCGAACCCTAACCCTAACCCATACCCTATGCCCTACCCGAACCCCTCCCCGAACTCGTAACCTAAGCCGTACCCTAACCCTCACCCTAACCCTAACCCTAACCCTAAGCTACCCTTGACTGCTTCTGCCTCCAAAAGATTTCCTAAGCACTAGTGTTTTAAGGAACAGGTTAAAAAGAGAATCCTAATGTGATTTCTTGATAATGGGTGTGTTCCTTATCTTCTCCTCGTGTCTAAACTCTTCTCCATGGCTGGACCCCCAAATAATATTCCTTTACGTGCTAAGGGGTATCTAGAGAGTGGGATAGGTTTAATAACTACCCTCACCCTAACGCGTACCCTAACCCTAACCCCTACCCTAATCCTAACGCGTACCCTAATCCTAACCCGTACCCTAAACCGAGCCCTAAACCTAAAACTAGCCCTAACCCTACCCCTAACCCATACCCTACGCCCTACCCGAACCCCTCCCCGAACCCGTACCCTAAGCCATACCCTAGCCCTCACCCTAACCCTAACACTAACCCTAAGCTACCCTTGACTGCTTCTGCCTCCAATAGATTTCCTAAGCACTAGTGTTTTAAGGAACAGGTTAAAAAGAGAATCCTATTATGATTTCGTGATAATGGGTGTGTTCCTTATCTTCTCCTAGTGTCTAAACTCTTCTCCATGGCTGGACCCCCAAACAATATTCCTTTACGTGCTAAGGGGTATCTAGAGAGTGGGATAGGTTTAATAACTACCCTCACCCTAACGCGTACCCTAACTCTAACCCCTACCCTAACCCTAAAGCGTACCCTAATCCTAACCCGTACCCTAAACCGAGCCCTAACCCTAACACTAACTCTAACCCTAACCCTAACCCATACCCTACGCCCTACCCGAACCCCTCCCTGAACCCGTACCCTAAACCGTACCCTAACCCTCACCCTAACCCTAACCCTAACCCTAAGCTACCCTTGACGGCTTCTGCCTCCAATAGATTTCCTAAGCACTAGTGTTTTAAGGAACAGGTTAAAAAGAGAATCCTAATGTGATTTCTTGATAATGGGTGTGTTCCTTATCTTCTCCTAGTGTCTAAACTCTTCTCCATGGCTGGACCCCCAAATAATATTCCTTTACGTGCTAAGGGGTATCTAGAGAGTGGGATAGGTTTAATAACTAACCTCACCCTATCGCGTACCGTAACCCTAACCCCTACCCTAACACTAACACGTACCCTAATCCTAATCCGTACCCTAAACCGAGCCCTAACCCTAACACTAACCCTAACCCTAACCCTAACCCATACCCTACGCCCTACCCGAACCCCTCCCCGAACCCGTACCCTAAGCCATACCCTAACCCTCACCCTAACCCTAACCCTAAGCTACCCTTGACTGCTTCTGCCTCCAATAGATTTCCTAAGCACTAGTGTTTTAAGGAACAGGTGAAAAAGAGAATCCTAATGTGATTTCTTGATAATGGGTGTGATCCTTATCTTCTCCTCGTGTCTAAACTCTTCTCCATGGCTGGACCCCCAAATAATATTCCTTTATGTGCTAAGGGATATCTAGAGAGTGGGATAGGTTTAATAAATACCCCCACCCTAACGCATACCCTAAACCTAACCCCTACCCTAACCCTAACGCGTACCCTAATCCTAACCCGTATCCTAAACCGAGCCCTAACCCTAACACTAACCCTAACCCTAACCCTAACCCATACCCTACGCCCTGCCCGAAACCCTCCCCGAACCCGTACCCTAAGCCGTACCCTAACCCTCACCCTAACCCTAACCCTAACCCTAAGCTACCCTTGACGGCTTCTGCCTCCAATAGATTTCCTAAGCACTAGTGTTTTAAGGAACAGGTTAAAAAGAGAATCCTAATGTGATTTCTTGATAATGGGTGTGTTCCTTATCTTCTCCTAGTGTCTAAACTCTTCTCAATGGCTGGACCCCCAAATAATATTACTTTACGTGCTAAGGGGTATCTAGAGAGTGGGATAGGTTTAATAACTACCCTCACCCTAAAGCGTACCCTAACCCTAACCACTACCCTAACACTAACGCGTACCCTAATCCTAATCCGTACCCTTAACCGAGCCCTAACCCTAACACTAACCCTAACCCTAACCCTAACCCATACTGTACGCCCTACCCGAACTCCTCCCTGAACCCGTACCCTATGTCGTACCCTAACCCTCACCCTAACCCTAACCCTAACCCTAAGCTACCCTTGACTGCTTCTTCCTCCAATAGATTTCCTAAGCACTAGTGTTTTAAGGAACAGGTTAAAAAGAGAATCCTAATGTGATTTCTTGATAATGGGTGTGTTCCTTATCTTCTCCTCGTGTCTAAACTCTTCTCCATGGCTGGACCCCCAAAAAATATTCCTTTAAGTGCTAAGGGGTATCTAGAGAGTGGCATAGGTTTAATAACTACCCTCAGCCTAACGCGTACCCTAACCCTAACCCCTACCCTAACCCTAACGCGTACCCTAATCCTAACCCGTACCCTAAACCGAGCCCTAAACCTAACACTAGCCCTAACCCTAACCCTAACCCATACCCTACGCCCTACCCGAACCCCTCCCCGAACCCGTACCCTAAGCCGTACCCTAACCCTCACCCTAACCCTAACCCTAACCCTAAGCTACCCTTGACTGCTTCTGCCTCCAATAGATTTCCTAAGCACTAGTGTTTTAAGGAACAGGTTAAAAAGAGAATCCTAATGTGATTTCGTGATAATGGGTGTGTTCCTTATCTTCTCCTCGTGTCTAAACTCTTCTCCATGGCTGGACCCCCTAATAATATTCCTTTATGTGCTAAGGGGTATCTAGAGAGTGTGATAGGTTTAATAACTACCCTCACCCTAATACGTACCCTAACCCTAACCCCTACCCTAACCCTAACGCGTACCCTAATCCTAACCCGTACCCTAAACCGAGCCCTAAACCTAACACTAACCCTAACCCTAACCCTAACCCATAACCTACGCGCTACCCGAACCCCTCCCCGTACCCGTACCCTAAGCCATACCCTAACCCTCACCCTAACCCTAACCCTAACCCTAAGCTACCCTTGACTGCTTCTGCCTCCAATAGATTTCCTAAGCACTAGTGTTTTAAGGAACAGGTTAAAAAGAGAATCCTAATGTGATTTCGTGATAATGGGTGTGTTCCTTATCTTCTCCTCGTGTCTAAACTCTTCTCCATGGCTGGACCCCCAATAATATTCCTGTACGTGCTAAGGGGTATCTAGAGAGTGGGATAGGTTTAATAACTACCCTCACCCTAACGCGTACACTAACCCTAACCCCTACCCTAACCCTAACGCGTACCCTAATCCTAACCCGTACCCTAAACCGAGCCCTAACCCTAACACTAACCCTAACCCTAACCTTAACCCATACCCTACGCCCTACCCGAACCCCTCCCCGAACCCGTACCCTAACCCTCACCCTAACCCTAACCCTAACCCTAAGCTACCCTTGACGGCTTCTGCCTCCAATAGATTTCGTAAGCACTAGTGTTTTAAGGAACAGGTTAAAAAGAGAATCCTAATGTGATTTCGTGATAATGGGTGTGTTCCTTATCTTCTCCTAGTGTCTAAACTCTTCTCCATGGCTGGACCCCCAAATAATATTCCTGTACGTGCTAACGGGTATCTAGAGAGTGGGATAGGTTTAATAACTACCCTCACCCTAAAGCGTACCCTAACCCTAACCACTACCCTAACACTAACGCGTACCCTAATCCTAACACGTACCCTTAACCGAGCCCTAACCCTAACACTAACCCTAACCCTAACCCTAACCCATACCCTACGCCCTACCCGAACCCGTCCCCGAACCCTTAACCTAAGCCGTACCCTAACCCTCACCCTAACCCTAACCCTAACCCTAAGCTACCCTTGACTGCTTCTGCCTCCAAAAGATTTCCTAAGCACTAGTGTTTTAAGGAACAGGTTAAAAAGAGAATCCTAATGTGATTTCTTGATAATGGGTGTGTTCCTTATCTTCTCCTCGTGTCTAAACTCTTCTCCATGGCTGGACCCCCAAATAATATTCCTTTACGTGCTAAGGGGTATCTAGAGAGTGGGATAGGTTTAATAACTACCCTCACCCTAACGCGTACCCTAACCCTAACCCCTACCCTAATCCTAACGCGTACCCTAATCCTAACCCGTACCCTAAACCGAGCCCTAACCCTAACACTAGCCCTAACCCTAACCCTAACCCATACCCTACGCCCTACCCGAACCCCTCCCCGAACCCGTACCCTGAGCCATACCCTAGCCCTCACCCTAACCCTAACTCTAACCCTAAGCTACCCTTGACTGCTTCTGCCTCCAATAGATTTCCTAAGCACTAGTGTTTTAAGGAACAGGTTAAAAAGAGAATCCTATTATGATTTCGTGATAATTGGTGTGTTCCTTATCTTCTCCTAGTGTCTAAACTCTTCTCCATGGCTGGACCCCCAAACAATATTCCTTTACATGCTAAGGGGTATCTAGAGAGTGGGATAGGTTTAATAACTACCCTCACCCTAAAGCGTACCCTTACCCTAACCACTACCCTAACCCTAACGCGTACCCTAATCCTAACCCGTACCCTAAACCGAGCCCTAAACCTAACACTAGCCCTAACCCTAACCCTAACCCATACCCTACGCCCTACCCGAACCCCTCCCCGAACCCGTACCCTAATCCGTACCCTAACCCTCACCCTAACCCTAACCCTAACCCTAAGCTACCCTTGACTGCTTCTGCCTCCAATAGATTTCCTAAGCACTAGTGTTTTAAGGAACAGGTTAAAAAGAGAATCCTAATGTGATTTCGTGATAATGGGTGTGTTCCTTATCTTCTCCTCGTGTCTAAACTCTTCTCCATGGCTGGACCCCCAAATAATATTCCTTTATGTGCTAAGGGGTATCTAGAGAGTGTGATAGGTTTAATAACTACCCTCACCCTAATACGTACCCTAACCCTAACCCCTACCCTAACCCTAACGCGTACCCTAATCCTAACCCGTACCCTAAACCGAGCCCTAAACCTAACACTAACCCTAACCCTAACCCTAACCCATAACCTACGCCCTACCCGAACCCCTCCCCGTACCCGTACCCTAAGCCATACCCTAACCCTCACCCTAACCCTAACCCTAACCCTAAGCTACCCTTGATGGCTTCTGCCTCCAATAGATTTCGTAAGCACTAGTGTTTTAAGGAACAGGTTAAAAAGAGAATCCTAATGTGATTTCGTGATAATGGGTGTGTTCCTTATCTTCTCCTAGTGTCTAAACTCTTCTCCATGCCTGGACCCCCAAATAATATTCCTGTACGTGCTAAGGGGTATCTAGAGAGTGGGATAGGTTTAATAACTACCCTCACCCTAAAGCGTACCCTAACCCTAACCACTACCCTAACACTAACGCGTACCCTAATCCTAACCCGTACCCTTAACCGAGCCCTAACCCTAACACTAAACCTAACCCTAACCCTAACCCATACCCTATGCCCTACCCGAACCCCTCCCCGAACCCGTAACCTAAGCCGTACCCTAACCCTCACCCTAACCCTAACCCTAACCCTAAGCTACCCTTGACTGCTTCTGCCTCCAAAAGATTTCCTAAGCACTAGTGTTTTAAGGAACAGGTTAAAAAGAGAATCCTAATGTGATTTCTTGATAATGGGTGTGTTCCTTATCTTCTCCTCGTGTCTAAACTCTTCTCCATGGCTGGACCCCCAAATAATATTCCTTTACGTGCTAAGGGGTATCTAGAGAGTGGGATAGGTTTAATAACTACCCTCACCCTAACGCGTACCCTAAACCTAACCCCTACCCTAATCCTAACGCGTACCCTAATCCTAACCCGTACCCTAAACCGAGCCCTAAACCTAAAACTAGCCCTAACCCTACCCCTAACCCATACCCTACGCCCTACCCGAACCCCTCCCCGAACCCAGACCCTAAGCCATACCCTAGCCCTCACCCTAACCCTAACACTAACCCTAAGCTACCCTTGACTGCTTCTGCCTCCAATAGATTTCCTAAGCACTAGTGTTTTAAGGAACAGGTTAAAAAGAGAATCCTATTATGATTTCGTGATAATGGGTGTGTTCCTTATCTTCTCCTAGTGTCTAAACTCTTCTCCATGGCTGGACCCCCAAACAATATTCCTTTACGTGCTAAGGGGTATCTAGAGAGTGGGATAGGTTTAATAACTACCCTCACCCTAACGCGTACCCTAACCCTAACCCCTACCCTAAACCTAACGCGTACCCTAATCCTAACCCGTACCCTAAACCGAGCCCTAACCCTAACACTAACTCTAACCCTAACCCTAACCCATACCCTACGCCCTACCCGAACCCCTCCCTGAACCCGTACCCTAAACCGTACCCTAACCCTCACCCTAACCCTAACCCTAACCCTAAGCTACCCTTGACGGCTTCTGCCTCCAATAGATTTCCTAAGCACTAGTGTTTTAAGGAACAGGTTAAAAAGAGAATCCTAATGTGATTTCTTGATAATGGGTGTGTTCCTTATCTTCTCCTAGTGTCTAAACTCTTCTCCATGGCTGGACCCCCAAATAATATTCCTTTACGTGCTAAGGGGTATCTAGAGAGTGGGATAGGTTTAATAACTAACCTCACCCTATCGCGTACCGTAACCCTAACCCCTACCCTAACACTAACGCGTACCCTAATCCTAATCCGTACCCTAAACCGAGCCCTAACCCTAACACTAACCCTAACCCTAACCCTAACCCATACCCTACGCCCTACCCGAACCCCTCCCCGAACCCGTACCCTAAGCCATACCCTAACCCTCACCCTAACCCTAACCCTAAGCTACCCTTGACTGCTTCTTCCTCCAATAGATTTCCTAAGCACTAGTGTTTTAAGGAACAGGTGAAAAAGAGAATCCTAATGTGATTTCTTAATAATGGGTGTGATCCTTATCTTCTCCTCGTGTCTAAACTCTTCTCCATGGCTGGACCCCCAAATAATATTCCTTTATGTGCTAAGGGGTATCTAGAGAGTGGGATAGGTTTAATAAATACCCCCACCCTAACGCGTACCCTAACCCTAACCCCTACCCTAACCC
This sequence comes from Balaenoptera acutorostrata, assembly GCF_949987535.1. NCBI lineage: Eukaryota > Metazoa > Chordata > Mammalia > Artiodactyla > Balaenopteridae > Balaenoptera > Balaenoptera acutorostrata. The sequence goes on from NW_026646613.1 coordinate 61,950, forward strand.
TAACGCGTACCCTAATCCTAACCCGTACCCTAAACCGAGCCCTAACCCTAACACTAACCCTAACCCTAACCCTAACCCATACCCTACGCCCTGCCCGAAACCCTCCCCGAACCCGTACCCTAAGCCGTACCCTAACCCTCACCCTAACCCTAACCCTAACCCTAAGCTACCCTTGACGGCTTCTGCCTCCAATAGATTTCCTAAGCACTAGTGTTTTAAGGAACAGGTTAAAAAGAGAATCCTAATGTGATTTCTTGATAATGGGTGTGTTCCTTATCTTCTTCCTAGTGTCTAAACTCTTCTCAATGGCTGGACCCCCAAATAATATTACTTTACGTGCTAAGGGGTATCTAGAGAGTGGGATAGGTTTAATAACTACCCTCACCCTAAAGCGTACCCTAACCCTAACCACTACCCTAACACTAACGCGTACCCTAATCCTAATCCGTACCCTTAACCGAGCCCTAACCCTAACACTAACCCTAACCCTAACCCTAACACATACTGTACGCCCTACCCGAACTCCTCCCTGAACCCGTACCCTAAGTCGTACCCTAACCCTCACCCTAACCCTAACCCTAACCCTAATCTACCCTTGACTGCTTCTTCCTCCAATAGATTTCCTAAGCACTAGTGTTTTAAGGAACAGGTTAAAAAGAGAATCCTAATGTGATTTCTTGATAATGGGTGTGTTCCTTATCTTCTCCTCGTGTCTAAACTCTTCTCCATGGCTGGACCCCCAAATAATATTCCTTTAAGTGCTAAGGGGTATCTAGAGAGTGGGATAGGTTTAATAACTACCCTCAGCCTAACGCGTACCCTAACCCTAACCCCTACCCTAACCCTAACGCGTACCCTAATCCTAACCCGTACCCTAAACCGAGCCCTAAACCTAACACTAGCCCTAACCCTAACCCTAACCCATACCCTACGCCCTACCCGAACCCCTCCCCGAACCCGTACCCTAAGCCGTACCCTAACCCTCACCCTAACCCTAACCCTAACCCTAAGCTACCCTTGACTGCTTCTGCCTCCAATAGATTTCCTAAGCACTAGTGTTTTAAGGAACAGGTTAAAAAGAGAATCCTAATGTGATTTCGTGATAATGGGTGTGTTCCTTATCTTCTCCTCGTGTCTAAACTCTTCTCCATGGCTGGACCCCCAAATAATATTCCTTTATGTGCTAAGGGGTATCTAGAGAGTGTGATAGGTTTAATAACTACCCTCACCCTAATACGTACCCTAACCCTAACCCCTACCCTAACCCTAACGCGTACCCTAATCCTAACCCGTACCCTAAACCGAGCCCTAAACCTAACACTAACCCTAACCCTAACCCTAACCCATAACCTACGCGCTACCCGAACCCCTCCCCGTACCCGTACCCTAAGCCATACCCTAACCCTCACCCTAACCCTAACCCTAACCCTAAGCTACCCTTGACTGCTTCTGCCTCCAATAGATTTCCTAAGCACTAGTGTTTTAAGGAACAGGTTAAAAAGAGAATCCTAATGTGATTTCGTGATAATGGGTGTGTTCCTTATCTTCTCCTCGTGTCTAAACTCTTCTCCATGGCTGGACCCCCAATAATATTCCTGTACGTGCTAAGGGGTATCTAGAGAGTGGGATAGGTTTAATAACTACCCTCACCCTAACGCGTACACTAACCCTAACCCCTACCCTAACCCTAACGCGTACCCTAATCCTAACCCGTACCCTAAACCGAGCCCTAACCCTAACACTAACCCTAACCCTAACCTTAACCCATACCCTACGCCCTACCCGAACCCCTCCCCGAACCCGTACCCTAAGCCGTACCCTAACCCTCACCCTAACCCTAACCCTAACCCTAAGCTACCCTTGACGGCTTCTGCCTCCAATAGATTTCGTAAGCACTAGTGTTTTAAGGAACAGGTTAAAAAGAGAATCCTAATGTGATTTCGTGATAATGGGTGTGTTCCTTATCTTCTCGTAGTGTCTAAACTCTTCTCCATGGCTGGACCCCCAAATAATATTCCTGTACGTGCTAACGGGTATCTAGAGAGTGGGATAGGTTTAATAACTACCCTCACCCTAAAGCGTACCCTAACCCTAACCACTACCCTAACACTAACGCGTACCCTAATCCTAACACGTACCCTTAACCGAGCCCTAACCCTAACACTAAACCTAACACTAACCCTAACCCATACCCTACGCCCTACCCGAACCCGTCCCCGAACCCTTAACCTAAGCCGTACCCTAACCCTCACCCTAACCCTAACCCTAACCCTAAGCTACCCTTGACTGCTTCTGCCTCCAAAAGATTTCCTAAGCACTAGTGTTTTAAGGAACAGGTTAAAAAGAGAATCCTAATGTGATTTCTTGATAATGGGTGTGTTCCTTATCTTCTCCTCGTGTCTAAACTCTTCTCCATGGCTGGACCCCCAAATAATATTCCTTTACGTGCTAAGGGGTATCTAGAGAGTGGGATAGGTTTAATAACTACCCTCACCCTAACGCGTACCCTAACCCTAACCCCTACCCTAATCCTAACGCGTACCCTAATCCTAACCCGTACCCTAAACCGAGCCCTAACCCTAACACTAGCCCTAACCCTAACCCTAACCCATACCCTACGCCCTACCCGAACCCCTCCCCGAACCCGTACCCTGAGCCATGCCCTAGCCCTCACCCTAACCCTAACACTAACCCTAAGCTACCCTTGACTGCTTCTGCCTCCAATAGATTTCCTAAGCACTAGTGTTTTAAGGAACAGGTTAAAAAGAGAATCCTATTATGATTTCGTGATAATGGGTGTGTTCCTTATCTTCTCCTAGTGTCTAAACTCTTCTCCATGGCTGGACCCCCAAACAATATTCCTTTACGTGCTAAGGGGTATCTAGAGAGTGGGATAGGTTTAATAACTACCCTCACCCTAAAGCGTACCCTTACCCTAACCACTACCCTAACCCTAACGCGTACCCTAATCCTAACCCGTACCCTAAACCGAGCCCTAAACCTAACACTAGCCCTAACCCTAACCCTAACCCATACCCTACGCCCTACCCGAACCCCTCCCCGAACCCGTAACCTAAGCCGTACCCTAACCCTCACCCTAACCCTAACCCTAACCCTAAGCTACCCTTGACTGCTTCTGCCTCCAAAAGATTTCCTAAGCACTACTGTTTTAAGGAACAGGTTAAAAAGAGAATCCTAATGTGATTTCTTGATAATGGGTGTGTTCCTTATCTTCTCCTCGTGTCTAAACTCTTCTCCATGGCTGGACCCCCAAATAATATTCCTTTACGTGCTAAGGGGTATCTAGAGAGTGGGATAGGTTTAATAACTACCCTCACCCTAACGCGTACCCTAACCCTAACCCCTACCCTAATCCTAACGCGTACCCTAATCCTAACCCGTACCCTAAACCGAGCCCTAAACCTAAAACTAGCCCTAACCCTACCCCTAACCCATACCCTACGCCCTACCCGAACCCCTCCCCGAACCCGTACCCTAAGCCATACCCTAGCCCTCACCCTAACCCTAACACTAACCCTAAGCTACCCTTGACTGCTTCTGCCTCCAATAGATTTCCTAAGCACTAGTGTTTTAAGGAACAGGTTAAAAAGAGAATCCTATTATGATTTCGTGATAATGGGTGTGTTCCTTATCTTCTCCTAGTGTCTAAACTCTTCTCCATGGCTGGACCCCCAAACAATATTCCTTTACGTGCTAAGGGGTATCTAGAGAGTGGGATAGGTTTAATAACTACCCTCACCCTAACGCGTACCCTAACTCTAACCCCTACCCTAACCCTAAAGCGTACCCTAATCCTAACCCGTACCCTAAACCGAGCCCTAACCCTAACACTAACTCTAACCCTAACCCTAACCCATACCCTACGCCCTACACGAACCCCTCCCTGAACCCGTACCCTAAACCGTACCCTAACCCTCACCCTAACCCTAACCCTAACCCTAAGCTACCCTTGACGGCTTCTGCCTCCAATAGATTTCCTAAGCATTAGTGTTTTAAGGAACAGGTTAAAAAGAGAATCCTAATGTGATTTCTTGATAATGGGTGTGTTCCTTATCTTCTCCTAGTGTCTAAACTCTTCTCCATGGCTGGACCCCCAAATAATATTCCTTTACGTGCTAAGGGGTATCTAGAGAGTGGGATAGGTTTAATAACTAACCTCACCCTATCGCGTACCGTAACCCTAACCCCTACCCTAACACTAACGCGTACCCTAATCCTAATCCGTACCCTAAACCGAGCCCTAACCCTAACACTAACCCTAACCCTAACCCTAACCCATACCCTACGCCCTACCCGAACCCCTCCCCGAACCCGTACCCTAAGCCATACCCTAACCCTCACCCTAACCCTAACCCTAAGCTACCCTTGACTGCTTCTGCCTCCAATAGATTTCCTAAGCACTAGTGTTTTAAGGAACAGGTGAAAAAGAGAATCCTAATGTGATTTCTTGATAATGGGTGTGATCCTTATCTTCTCCTCGTGTCTAAACTCTTCTCCATGGCTGGACCCCCAAATAATATTCCTTTATGTGCTAAGGGGTATCTAGAGAGTGGGATAGGTTTAATAAATACCCCCACCCTAACGCGTACCCTAACCCTAACCCCTACCCTAACCCTAACGCGTACCCTAATCCTAACCCATAACCTAAACCGAGCCCTAACCATAACTCTAGCCCTAACCCTATACCTAACCCATACCCTACGCCCTCCCCGAACCCCTCCCCGAACCCGTACCCTAAGCCATACCCTAACCCTCACCCTAACCCTAACCCTAACCCTAAGCTACCCTTGACTGCTTCTGCCTCCAATAGATTTCCTAAGCACTAGTGTTTTAAGGAACAGGTTAAAAAGAGAATCCTAAAGTGATTTCGTGATAATGGGTGTGTTCCTTATCTTCTCCTAGTGTCTAAACACTTCTCCATGGCTGGACCCCCAATAATATTCCTGTACGTGCTAAGGGGTATCTAAAGAGTGGGATAGGTTTAATAACTACCCTCACCCTAACGCGTACACTAACCCTAACCCCTACCCTAACCCTAACGCGTACCCTAATCCTAACCCGTACCCTAAACCGAGCCCTAACCCTAACACTAACCCTAACCCTAACCCTAACCCATACCCTACGCCCTGCCCGAAACCCTCCCAGAACCCGTACCCTAAGCCGTACCCTAACCCTCACCCTAACCCTAACCCTAACCCTAAGCTACCCTTGACGGCTTCTGCCTCCAATAGATTTCCTAAGCACTAGTGTTTTAAGGAACAGGTTAAAAAGAGAATCCTAATGTGATTTCTTGATAATGGGTGTGTTCCTTATCTTCTCCTAGTGTCTAAACTCTTCTCAATGGCTGGACCCCCAAATAATATTACTTTACGTGCTAAGGGGTATCTAGAGAGTGGGATAGGTTTAATAACTACCCTCACCCTAAAGCGTACCCTAACCCTAACCACTACCCTAACACTAACGCGTACCCTAATCCTAATCCGTACCCTTAACCGAGCCCTAACCCTAACACTAACCCTAACCCTAACCCTAACACATACTGTACGCCCTACCCGAACTCCTCCCTGAACCCGTACCCTAAGTCGTACCCTAACCCTCACCCTAACCCTAACCCTAACCCTAATCTACCCTTGACTGCTTCTTCCTCCAATAGATTTCCTAAGCACTAGTGTTTTAAGGAACAGGTTAAAAAGAGAATCCTAATGTGATTTCTTGATAATGGGTGTGTTCCTTATCTTCTCCTCGTGTCTAAACTCTTCTCCATGGCTGGACCCCCAAATAATATTCCTTTAAGTGCTAAGGGGTATCTAGAGAGTGGGATAGGTTTAATAACTACCCTCAGCCTAACGCGTACCCTAACCCTAACCCCTACCCTAACCCTAACGCGTACCCTAATCCTAACCCGTACCCTAAACCGAGCCCTAAACCTAACACTAGCCCTAACCCTAACCCTAACCCATACCCTACGCCCTACCCGAACCCCTCCCCGAACCCGTACCCTAAGCCGTACCCTAACCCTCACCCTAACCCTAACCCTAACCCTAAGCTACCCTTGACTGCTTCTGCCTCCAATAGATTTCCTAAGCACTAGTGTTTTAAGGAACAGGTTAAAAAGAGAATCCTAATGTGATTTCGTGATAATGGGTGTGTTCCTTATCTTCTCCTCGTGTCTAAACTCTTCTCCATGGCTGGACCCCCAAATAATATTCCTTTATGTGCTAAGGGGTATCTAGAGAGTGTGATAGGTTTAATAACTACCCTCACCCTAATACGTACCCTAACCCTAACCCCTACCCTAACCCTAACGCGTACCCTAATCCTAACCCGTACCCTAAACCGAGCCCTAAACCTAACACTAACCCTAACCCTAACCCTAACCCATAACCTACGCGCTACCCGAACCCCTCCCCGTACCCGTACCCTAAGCCATACCCTAACCCTCACCCTAACCCTAACCCTAACCCTAAGCTACCCTTGACTGCTTCTGCCTCCAATAGATTTCCTAAGCACTAGTGTTTTAAGGAACAGGTTAAAAAGAGAATCCTAATGTGATTTCGTGATAATGGGTGTGTTCCTTATCTTCTCCTCGTGTCTAAACTCTTCTCCATGGCTGGACCCCCAATAATATTCCTGTACGTGCTAAGGGGTATCTAGAGAGTGGGATAGGTTTAATAACTACCCTCACCCTAACGCGTACACTAACCCTAACCCCTACCCTAACCCTAACGCGTACCCTAATCCTAACCCGTACCCTAAACCGAGCCCTAACCCTAACACTAACCCTAACCCTAACCTTAACCCATACCCTACGCCCTACCCGAACCCCTCCCCGAACCCGTACCCTAAGCCGTACCCTAACCCTCACCCTAACCCTAACCCTAACCCTAAGCTACCCTTGACGGCTTCTGCCTCCAATAGATTTCGTAAGCACTAGTGTTTTAAGGAACAGGTTAAAAAGAGAATCCTAATGTGATTTCGTGATAATGGGTGTGTTCCTTATCTTCTCGTAGTGTCTAAACTCTTCTCCATGGCTGGACCCCCAAATAATATTCCTGTACGTGCTAACGGGTATCTAGAGAGTGGGATAGGTTTAATAACTACCCTCACCCTAAAGCGTACCCTAACCCTAACCACTACCCTAACACTAACGCGTACCCTAATCCTAACACGTACCCTTAACCGAGCCCTAACCCTAACACTAAACCTAACACTAACCCTAACCCATACCCTACGCCCTACCCGAACCCGTCCCCGAACCCTTAACCTAAGCCGTACCCTAACCCTCACCCTAAACCTAACCCTAACCCTAAGCTACCCTTGACTGCTTCTGCCTCCAAAAGATTTCCTAAGCACTAGTGTTTTAAGGAACAGGTTAAAAAGAGAATCCTAATGTGATTTCTTGATAATGGGTGTGTTCCTTATCTTCTCCTCGTGTCTAAACTCTTCTCCATGGCTGGACCCCCAAATAATATTCCTTTACGTGCTAAGGGGTATCTAGAGAGTGGGATAGGTTTAATAACTACCCTCACCCTAACGCGTACCCTAACCCTAACCCCTACCCTAATCCTAACGCGTACCCTAATCCTAACCCGTACCCTAAACCGAGCCCTAACCCTAACACTAGCCCTAACCCTAACCCTAACCCATACCCTACGCCCTACCCGAACCCCTCCCCGAACCCGTACCCTGAGCCATGCCCTAGCCCTCACCCTAACCCTAACACTAACCCTAAGCTACCCTTGACTGCTTCTGCCTCCAATAGATTTCCTAAGCACTAGTGTTTTAAGGAACAGGTTAAAAAGAGAATCCTATTATGATTTCGTGATAATGGGTGTGTTCCTTATCTTCTCCTAGTGTCTAAACTCTTCTCCATGGCTGGACCCCCAAACAATATTCCTTTACGTGCTAAGGGGTATCTAGAGAGTGGGATAGGTTTAATAACTACCCTCACCCTAAAGCGTACCCTTACCCTAACCACTACCCTAACCCTAACGCGTACCCTAATCCTAACCCGTACCCTAAACCGAGCCCTAAACCTAACACTAGCCCTAACCCTAACCCTAACCCATACCCTACGCCCTACCCGAACCCCTCCCCGAACCCGTAACCTAAGCCGTACCCTAACCCTCACCCTAACCCTAACCCTAACCCTAAGCTACCCTTGACTGCTTCTGCCTCCAAAAGATTTCCTAAGCACTACTGTTTTAAGGAACAGGTTAAAAAGAGAATCCTAATGTGATTTCTTGATAATGGGTGTGTTCCTTATCTTCTCCTCGTGTCTAAACTCTTCTCCATGGCTGGACCCCCAAATAATATTCCTTTACGTGCTAAGGGGTATCTAGAGAGTGGGATAGGTTTAATAACTACCCTCACCCTAACGCGTACCCTAACCCTAACCCCTACCCTAATCCTAACGCGTACCCTAATCCTAACCCGTACCCTAAACCGAGCCCTAAACCTAAAACTAGCCCTAACCCTACCCCTAACCCATACCCTACGCCCTACCCGAACCCCTCCCCGAACCCGTACCCTAAGCCATACCCTAGCCCTCACCCTAACCCTAACACTAACCCTAAGCTACCCTTGACTGCTTCTGCCTCCAATAGATTTCCTAAGCACTAGTGTTTTAAGGAACAGGTTAAAAAGAGAATCCTATTATGATTTCGTGATAATGGGTGTGTTCCTTATCTTCTCCTAGTGTCTAAACTCTTCTCCATGGCTGGACCCCCAAACAATATTCCTTTACGTGCTAAGGGGTATCTAGAGAGTGGGATAGGTTTAATAACTACCCTCACCCTAACGCGTACCCTAACTCTAACCCCTACCCTAACCCTAAAGCGTACCCTAATCCTAACCCGTACCCTAAACCGAGCCCTAACCCTAACACTAACTCTAACCCTAACCCTAACCCATACCCTACGCCCTACACGAACCCCTCCCTGAACCCGTACCCTAAACCGTACCCTAACCCTCACCCTAACCCTAACCCTAACCCTAAGCTACCCTTGACGGCTTCTGCCTCCAATAGATTTCCTAAGCATTAGTGTTTTAAGGAACAGGTTAAAAAGAGAATCCTAATGTGATTTCTTGATAATGGGTGTGTTCCTTATCTTCTCCTAGTGTCTAAACTCTTCTCCATGGCTGGACCCCCAAATAATATTCCTTTACGTGCTAAGGGGTATCTAGAGAGTGGGATAGGTTTAATAACTAACCTCACCCTATCGCGTACCGTAACCCTAACCCCTACCCTAACACTAACGCGTACCCTAATCCTAATCCGTACCCTAAACCGAGCCCTAACCCTAACACTAACCCTAACCCTAACCCTAACCCATACCCTACGCCCTACCCGAACCCCTCCCCGAACCCGTACCCTAAGCCATACCCTAACCCTCACCCTAACCCTAACCCTAAGCTACCCTTGACTGCTTCTGCCTCCAATAGATTTCCTAAGCACTAGTGTTTTAAGGAACAGGTGAAAAAGAGAATCCTAATGTGATTTCTTGATAATGGGTGTGATCCTTATCTTCTCCTCGTGTCTAAACTCTTCTCCATGGCTGGACCCCCAAATAATATTCCTTTATGTGCTAAGGGGTATCTAGAGAGTGGGATAGGTTTAATAAATACCCCCACCCTAACGCGTACCCTAACCCTAACCCCTACCCTAACCCTAACGCGTACCCTAATCCTAACCCATAACCTAAACCGAGCCCTAACCATAACTCTAGCCCTAACCCTATACCTAACCCATACCCTACGCCCTCCCCGAACCCCTCCCCGAACCCGTACCCTAAGCCATACCCTAACCCTCACCCTAACCCTAACCCTAACCCTAAGCTACCCTTGACTGCTTCTGCCTCCAATAGATTTCCTAAGCACTAGTGTTTTAAGGAACAGGTTAAAAAGAGAATCCTAAAGTGATTTCGTGATAATGGGTGTGTTCCTTATCTTCTCCTAGTGTCTAAACACTTCTCCATGGCTGGACCCCCAATAATATTCCTGTACGTGCTAAGGGGTATCTAAAGAGTGGGATAGGTTTAATAACTACCCTCACCCTAACGCGTACACTAACCCTAACCCCTACCCTAACCCTAACGCGTACCCTAATCCTAACCCGTACCCTAAACCGAGCCCTAACCCTAACACTAACCCTAACCCTAACCCTAACCCATACCCTACGCCCTGCCCGAAACCCTCCCAGAACCCGTACCCTAAGCCGTACCCTAACCCTCACCCTAACCCTAACCCTAACCCTAAGCTACCCTTGACGGCTTCTGCCTCCAATAGATTTCCTAAGCACTAGTGTTTTAAGGAACAGGTTAAAAAGAGAATCCTAATGTGATTTCTTGATAATGGGTGTGTTCCTTATCTTCTCCTAGTGTCTAAACTCTTCTCAATGGCTGGACCCCCAAATAATATTACTTTACGTGCTAAGGGGTATCTAGAGAGTGGGATAGGTTTAATAACTACCCTCACCCTAAAGCGTACCCTAACCCTAACCACTACCCTAACACTAACGCGTACCCTAATCCTAACCCGTACCCTTAACCGAGCCCTAACCCTAACACTAACCCTAACCCTAACCCTAACCCATACCGTACGCCCTACCCGAACTCCTCCCTGAACCCGTACCCTAAGTCGTACCCTAACCCTCACCCTAACCCTAACCCTAACCCTAAGCTACCCTTGACTGCTTCTTCCTCCAATAGATTTCCTAAGCACTAGTGTTTTAAGGAACAGGTTAAAAAGAGAATCCTAATGTGATTTCTTGATAATGGGTGTGTTCCTTATCTTCTCCTCGTGTCTAAACTCTTCTCCATGGCTGGACCCCCAAATAATATTCCTTTAAGTGCTAAGGGGTATCTAGAGAGTGGGATATGTTTAATAACTACCCTCAGCCTAAACCGTACCCTAACCCTAACCCCTACCCTAACCCTAACGCGTACCCTAATCCTAACCCGTACCCTAAACCGAGCCCTAAACCTAACACTAGCCCTAACCCTAACCCTAACCCATACCCTACGCCCTACCCGAACCCCTCCCCGAACCCGTACCCTAAGCCGTACCCTAACCCTCACCCTAACCCTAACCCTAACCCTAAGCTACCCTTGACTGCTTCTGCCTCCAATAGATTTCCTAAGCACTAGTGTATTAAGGAACAGGTTAAAAAGAGAATCCTAAAGTGATTTCGTGATAATGGGTGTGTTCCTTATCTTCTCCTCGTGTCTAAACTCTTCTCCATGGCTGGACCCCCAAATAATATTCCTTTATGTGCTAAGGGGTATCTAGAGAGTGTGATAGGTTTAATAACTACCCTCACCCTAATACGTACCCTAACCCTAACCCCTACCCTAACCCTAACGCGTACCCTAATCCTAACCCGTACCCTAAACCGAGCCCTAAACCTAACACTAACCCTAACCCTAACCCTAACCCATAACCTACGCCCTACCCGAACCCCTCCCCGTACCCGTACCCTAAGCCATACCCTAACCCTCACCCTAACCCTAACCCTAACCCTAAGCTACCCTTGACTGCTTCTGCCTCCAATAGATTTCCTAAGCACTAGTGTTTTAAGGAACAGGTTAAAAAGAGAATCCTAATGTGATTTCGTGATAATGGGTGTGTTCCTTATCTTCTCCTCGTGTCTAAACTCTTCTCCATGGCTGGACCCCCAATAATATTCCTGTACGTGCTAAGGGGTATCTAGAGAGTGGGATAGGTTTAATAACTACCCTCACCCTAACGCGTACACTAACCCTAACCCCTACCCTAACCCTAACGCGTACCCTAATCCTAACCCGTACCCTAAACCGAGCCCTAACCCTAACACTAACCCTAACCCTAACCTTAACCCATACCCTACGCCCTACCCGAACCCCTCCCCGAACCCGTACCCTAAGCCGTACCCTAACCCTCACCCTAACCCTAACCCTAACCCTAAGCTACCCTTGACGGCTTCTGCCTCCAATAGATTTCGTAAGCACTAGTGTTTTAAGGAACAGGTTAAAAAGAGAATCCTAATGTGATTTCGTGATAATGGGTGTGTTCCTTATCTTCTCCTCGTGTCTAAACTCTTCTCCATGGCTGGACCCCCAAATAATATTCCTGTACGTGCTAACGGGTATCTAGAGAGTGGGATAGGTTTAATAACTACCCTCACCCTAAAGCGTACCCTAACCCTAACCACTACCCTAACACTAACGCGTACCCTAATCCTAACACGTACCCTTAACCGAGCCCTAACCCTAACACTAAACCTAACCCTAACCCTAACCCATACCCTACGCCCTACCCGAACCCCTCCCCGAACCCGTAACCTAAGCCGTACCCTAACCCTCACCCTAACCCTAACCCTAACCCTAAGCTACCCTTGACTGCTTCTGCCTCCAAAAGATTTCCTAAGCACTAGTGTTTTAAGGAACAGGTTAAAAAGAGAATCCTAATGTGATTTCTTGATAATGGGTGTGTTCCTTATCTTCTCCTCGTGTCTAAACTCTTCTCCATGGCTGGACCCCCAAATAATATTCCTTTACGTGCTAAGGGGTATAGAGAGTGGGATAGGTTTAATAACTACCCTCACCCTAACGCGTACCCTAACCCTAACCCCTACCCTAATCCTAACGCGTACCCTAATCCTAACCCGTACCCTAAACCGAGCCCTAACCCTAACACTAGCCCTAACCCTAACCCTAACCCATACCCTACGCCCTACCCGAACCCCTCCCCGAACCCGTACCCTGAGCCATACCCTAGCCCTCACCCTAACCCTAACACTAACCCTAAGCTACCCTTGACTGCTTCTGCCTCCAATAGATTTCCTAAGCACTAGTGTTTTAAGGAACAGGTTAAAAAGAGAATCCTATTATGATTTCGTGATAATGGGTGTGTTCCTTATCTTCTCCTAGTGTCTAAACTCTTCTCCATGGCTGGACCCCCAAACAATATTCCTTTACGTGCTAAGGGGTATCTAGAGAGTGGGATAGGTTTAATAACTACCCTCACCCTAAAGCGTACCCTTACCCTAACCACTACCCTAACACTAACGCGTACCCTAATCCTAACCCGTACCCTTAACCGAGCCCTAACCCTAACACTAACCCTAACCCTAACCCTAACCCATACCCTACGCCCTACCCGAACCCCTCCCCGAACCCGTACCCTAAGCCGTACCCTAACCCTCACCCTAACCCTAACCCTAACCCTAAGCTACCCTTGACTGCTTCTTCCTCCAATAGATTTCCTAAGCACTAGTGTTTTAAGGAACAGGTGAAAAAGAGAATCCTAATGTGATTTCTTGATAATGGGTGTGTTCCTTATCTTCTCCTCGTGTCTAAACTCTTCTCCATGGCTGGACCCCCAAATAATATTCCTTTATGTGCTAAAGGGTATCTAGAGAGTGGGATAGGTTTAATAAATACCCCCACCCTAAAGCGTACCCTAACCCTAACCCCTACCCTAACCCTAACACGTACCCTAATCCTAACCCATAACCTAAACCGAGCCCTAACCCTAACACTAACCCTAACCCTAACCCTAACCCATACCCTACGCCCTGCCCGACACCCTCCCCGAACCCGTACCCTAAGCCGTACCCTAACCCTCACCCTAACCCTAACCCTAACCCTAAGCTACCCTTGACGGCTTCTGCCTCCAATAGATTTCCTAAGCACTAGTGTTTTAAGGAACAGGTTAAAAAGAGAATCCTAATGTGATTTCTTGATAATGGGTGTGTTCCTTATCTTCTCCTAGTATCTAAACTCTTCTCCATGGCTGGACCCCCAAATAATATTACTTTACGTGCTAAGGGGTATCTAGAGAGTGGGATAGGTTTAATAACTACCCTCACCCTAAAGCGTACCCTAACCCTAACCACTACCCTAACACTAACGCGTACCCTAATCCTAACACGTACCCTTAACCGAGCCCTAACCCTAACACTAACCCTAACCCTAACCCTAACCCATACCGTACGCCCTACCCGAACTCCTCCCTGAACCCGTACCCTAAGTCGTACCCTAACCCTCACCCTAACCCTAACCCTAACCCTAAGCTACCCTTGACTGCTTCTTCCTCCAATAGATTTCCTAAGCACTAGTGTTTTAAGGAACAGGTTAAAAAGAGAATCCTAATGTGATTTCTTGATAATGGGTGTGTTCCTTATCTTCTCCTCGTGTCTAAACTCTTCTCCATGGCTGGACCCCCAAATAATATTCCTTTAAGTGCTAAGGGTTATCTAGAGAGTGGGATATGTTTAATAACTACCCTCACCCTAACGCGTACCCTAACCCTAACCCCTACCCTAACCCTAACGCGTACCCTAATCCTAACCCGTACCCTAAACCGAGCCCTAAACCTAACACTAGCCCTAACCCTAACCCTAACCCATACCCTACGCCCTACCCGAACCCCTCCCCGAACCCGTACCCTAAGCCGTACCCTAACCCTCACCCTAACCCTAACCCTAACCCTAAGCTACCCTTGACTGCTTCTGCCTCCAATACATTTCCTAAGCACTAGTGTTTTAAGGAACAGGTTAAAAAGAGAATCCTAATGTGATTTCGTGATAATGGGTGTGTTCCTTATCTTCTCCTCGTGTCTAAACTCTTCTCCATGGCTGGACCCCTAAATAATATTCCTTTATGTGCTAAGCGGTATCTAGAGAGTGTGATAGGTTTAATAACTACCCTCACCCTAATACGTACCCTAACCCTAACCCCTACCCTAACCCTAACGCGTACCCTAATCCTAACCCGTACCCTAAACCGAGCCCTAAACCTAACACTAACCCTAACCCTAACCCTAACCCATAACCTACGCCCTACCCGAACCCCTCCCCGAACCCGTACCCTAAGCCATACCCTAACCCTCACCCTAACCCTAAACCTAACCCTAAGCTACCCTTGACTGCTTCTGCCTCCAATAGATTTCCTAAGCACTAGTGTTTTAAGGAACAGGATAAAAAGAGAATCCTAATGTGATTTCGTGATAATGGGTGTGTTCCTTATCTTCTCCTCGTGTCTAAACTCTTCTCCATGGCTGGACCCCCAATAATATTCCTGTACATGCTAAGGGGTATCTAGAGAGTGGGATAGGTTTAATAACTACCCTCACCCTAACGCGTACACTAACCCTAACCCCTACCCTAACCCTAACGCGTACCCTAATCCTAACCCGTACCCTAAACCGAGCCCTAACCCTAACACTAACCCTAACCCTAACCCTAACCCATACCCTACGCCCTACCCGAACCCCTCCCCGAACCCGTACCCTAAGCCGTACCCTAACCCTCACCCTAACCCTAACCCTAACCCTAAGCTACCCTTGACGGCTTCTGCCTCCAATAGATTTCGTAAGCACTAGTGTTTTAAGGAACAGGTTAAAAAGAGAATCCTAATGTGATTTCGTGATAATGGGTGTGTTCCTTATCTTCTACTAGTGTCTAAACTCTTCTCCATGGCTGGACCCCCAAATAATATTCCTGTACGTGCTAAGGGGTATCTAGAGAGTGGGATAGGTTTAATAACTACCCTCACCCTAACGCGTACCTTAACCCTAACCCCTACGCTAATCCTAACGCGTACCCTAATCCTAACCCGTACCCTAAACCGAGCCCTAACCCTAACACTAGCCCTAACCCTAACCCTAACCCATACCCTACGCCCTACCCGAACCCCTCCCCGAACCCGTACCCTAAGCCATACCCTAGCCCTCACCCTAACCCTAACACTAACCCTAAGCTACCCTTGACTGCTTCTGCCTCCAATAGATTTCCTAAGCACTAGTGTTTTAAGGAACAGGTTAAAAAGAGAATCCTATTATGATTTCGTGATAATGGGTGTGTTCCTTATCTTCTCCTAGTGTCTAAACTCTTCTCCATGGCTGGACCCCCAAACAATATTCCTTTACGTGCTAAGGGGTATCTAGAGAGTGGGATAGGTTTAATAACTACCCTCACCCTAAAGCGTACCCTTACCCTAACCACTACCCTAACACTAACGCGTACCCTAATCCTAACCCGTACCCTTAACCGAGCCCTAACCCTAACACTAACCCTAACCCTAACCCTAACCCATACCCTACGCCCTACCCGAACCCCTCCCCGAACCCGTACCCTAAGCCGTACCCTAACCCTCACCCTAACCCTAACCCTAACCCTAAGCTACCCTTGACTGCTTCTTCCTCCAATAGATTTCCTAAGCACTAGTGTTTTAAGGAACAGGTTAAAAAGAGAATCCTAATGTGATTTCTTGATAATGGGTGTGTTCCTTATATTCTCCTAGTGTCTAAACTCTTCTCCATGGCTGGACCCCCAAATAATATTCCTTTACGTGCTAAGGGGTATCTAGATAGTGGGATAGGTTTAATAACTAACCTCACCCTATCGCGTACCCTAACCCTAACCCCTACCCTAACACTAACGCGTACCCTAATCCTAACCCGTACCCTAAACCGAGCCCTAAACCTAACACTAGCCCTAACCCTAACCCTAACCCATACCCTACGCCCTACCCGAACCCCTCCCCGAACCCGTACCCTAAGCCGTACCCTAACCCTCACCCTAACCCTAACCCTAACCCTAAGCTACCCTTGACTGCTTCTGCCTCCAATAGATTTCCTAAGCACTAGTGTTTTAAGGAACAGGTTAAAAAGAGAATCCTAATGTGATTTCGTGATAATGGGTGTGTTCCTTATCTTCTCCTCGTGTCTAAACTCTTCTCCATGGCTGGACCCCCAAATAATATTCCTTTATGTGCTAAGGGGTATCTAGAGAGTGTGATAGGTTTAATAACTACCCTCACCCTAATACGTACCCTAACCCTAACCCCTACCCTAACCCTAACGCGTACCCTAATCCTAACCCGTACCCTAAACCGAGCCCTAAACCTAACACTAACCCTAACCCTAACCCTAACCCATAACCTACGCCCTACCCGAACCCCTCCCCGTACCCGTACCCTAAGCCATACCCTAACCCTCACCCTAACCCTAACCCTAACCCTAAGCTACCCTTGACTGCTTCTGCCTCCAATAGATTTCCTAAGCACTAGTGTTTTAAGGAACAGGTTAAAAAGAGAATCCTAATGTGATTTCGTGATAATGGGTGTGTTCCTTATCTTCTCCTCGTGTCTAATCTCTTCTCCATGGCTGGACCCCCAATAATATTCCTGTACGTGCTAAGGGGTATCTAGAGAGTGGGATAGGTTTAATAACTACCCTCACCCTAACGCGTACACTAACCCTAACACCTACCCTAACCCTAACGCGTACCCTAATCCTAACCCGTACCCTAAACCAAGCCCTAACCCTAACACTAACCCTAACCCTAACCCTAACCCATACCCTACGCCCTACCCGAACCCCTCCCCGAACCCGTACCCTAAGCCGTACCCTAACCCTCACCCTAACCCTAACCCTAACCCTAAGCTACCCTTGACTGCTTCTGCCTCCAATACATTTCCTAAGCACTAGTGTTTTAAGGAACAGGTTAAAAAGAGAATCCTAATGTGATTTCGTGATAATGGGTGTGTTCCTTATCTTCTCCTCGTGTCTAAACTCTTCTCCATGGCTGGACCCCCAAATAATATTCCTGTACGTGCTAACGGGTATCTAGAGAGTGGGATAGGTTTAATAACTACCCTCACCCTAAAGCGTACACTAACCCTAACCACTACCCTAACACTAACGCGTACCCTAATCCTAACACGTACCCTTAACCGAGCCCTAACCCTAACACTAAACCTAACCCTAACCCTAACCCATACCCTACGCCCTACCCGAACCCCTCCCCGAACCCGTAACCTAAGCCGTACCCTAACCCTCACCCTAACCCTAACCCTAACCCTAAGCTTCCCTTGACTGCTTCTGCCTCCAATAGATTTCCTAAGCACTAGTGTTTTAAGGAACAGGTTAAAAAGAGAATCCTAATGTGATTTCTTGATAATGGGTGTGTTCCTTATCTTCTCCTCGTGTCTAAACTCTTCTCCATGGCTGGACCCCCAAATAATATTCCTTTATGTGCTAAGGGGTATCTAGAGAGTGTGATAGGTTTAATAACTACCCTCACCCTAATACGTACCCTAACCCTAACCCCTACCCTAACCCTAACGCGTACCCTAATCCTAACCCGTACCCTAAACCGAGCCCTAAACCTAACACTAACCCTAACCCTAACCCTAACCCATAACCTACGCCCTACCCGAACCCCTCCCCTAACCCGTACCCTAAGCCATACCCTAACCCTCACCCTAACCCTAACCCTAACCCTAAGCTACCCTTGACTGCTTCTGCCTCCAATAGATTTCCTAAGCACTAGTGTTTTAAGGAACAGGTTAAAAAGAGAATCCTAATGTGATTTCGTGATAATGGGTGTGTTCCTTATCTTCTCCTCGTGTCTAAACTCTTCTCCATGGCTGGACCCCCAATAATATTCCTGTACGTGCTAAGGGGTATCTAGAGAGTGGGATAGGTTTAATAACTACCCTCACCCTAACGCGTACACTAACCCTAACCCCTACCCTAACCCTAACGCGTACCCTAATCCTAACCCGTACCCTAAACCGAGCCCTAACCCTAACACTAACCCTAACCCTAACCCTAACCCATACCCTACGCCCTACCCGAACCCCTCCCCGAACCCGTACCCTAAGCCGTACCCTAACCCTCACCCTAACCCTAACCCTAACCCTAAGCTACCCTTGACGGCTTCTGCCTCCAATAGATTTCGTAAGCACTAGTGTTTTAAGGAACAGGTTAAAAAGAGAATCCTAATGTGATTTCGTGATAATGGGTGTGTTCCTTATCTTCTCCTAGTGTCTAAACTCTTCTCCATGGCTGGACCCCCAAATAATATTCCTGTACGTGCTAAGGGGTATCTAGAGAGTGGGATAGGTTTAATAACTACCCTCACCCTAAAGCTTACCCTAACCCTAACCACTACCCTACACTAACGCGTACCCTAATCCTAACCCGTACCCTTAACCGAGCCCTAACCCTAACACTAAACCTAACCCTAACCCTAACACATACCCTACGCCCTACCCGAACCCCTCCCTGAACCCGTAACCTAAGCCGTACCCTAACCTCACCCTAACCCTAACCCTAACCCTAAGCTACCCTTGACTGCTTCTGCCTCCAAAAGATTTCCTAAGCACTAGTGTTTTAAGGAACAGGTTAAAAAGAGAATCCTAATGTGATTTCTTGATAATGGGTGTGTTCCTTATCTTCTCCTCGTGTCTAAACTCTTCTCCATGGCTGGACCCCCAAATAATATTCCTTTACGTGCTAAGGGGTATCTAGATAGTGGGATAGGTTTAATAACTACCCTCACCCTAACGCGTACCCTAACCCTAACCCCTACCCTAATCCTAACGCGTACCCTAATCCTAACCCGTACCCTAAACCGAGCCCTAACCCTAACACTAGCCCTAACCCTAACCCTAACCCATACCCTACGCCCTACCCGAACCCCTCCCCGAACCCGTACCCTAAGCCATACCCTAGCCCTCACCCTAACCCTAACACTAACCCTAAGCTACCCTTGACTGCTTCTGCCTCCAATAGATTTCCTAAGCACTAGTGTTTTAAGGAACAGGTTAAAAAGAGAATCCTATTATGATTTCGTGATAATGGGTGTGTTCCTTATCTTCTCCTCGTGTCTAAACTCTTCTCCATGGCTGGACCCCCAAATAATATTCCTTTATGTGCTAAGGGGTATCTAGAGAGTGTGATAGGTTTAATAACTACCCTCACCCTAATACGTACCCTAACCCTAACCCCTACCCTAACCCTAACGCGTACCCTAATCCTAACCCGTACCCTAAACCGAGCCCTAACCATAACACTAACCCTAACCCTAACCCTAACCCATACCCTACGCCCTACCCGAACCCCTCCACGAACCCGTACCCTAAGCCGTACCCTAACCCTCACCCTAACCCTAACCCTAACCCTAAGCTACCCTTGACGGCTTCTGCCTCCAATAGATTTCCTAAGCACTAGTGTTTTAAGGAACAGGTTAAAAAGAGAATCCTAATGTGATTTCTTGATAATGGGTGTGTTCCTTATCTTCTCCTAGTGTCTAAACTCTTCTCCATGGCTGGACCCCCTAATAATATTCCTTTACGTGCTAAGGGGTATCTAGAGAGTGGGATAGGTTTAATAACTACCCTCACCCTAAAGCGTACCCTTACCCTAACCACTACCCTAACACTAACGCGTACCCTAATCCTAACCCGTACCCTTAACCGAGCCCTAACCCTAACACTAACCCTAAACCTAACCCTAACCCATACCCTACGCCCTACCCGAACCCCTCCCCGAACCCGTACCCTAAGCCGTACCCTAACCCTCACCCTAACCCTAACCCTAACCCTAAGCTACCCTTGACTGCTTCTTCCTCCAATAGATTTCCTAAGCACTAGTGTTTTAAGGAACAGGTTAAAAAGAGAATCCTAATGTGATTTCTTGATAATGGGTGTGTTCCTTATCTTCTCCTCGTGTCTAAACTCTTCTCCATGGCTGGACCCCCAAATAATATTCCTTTAAGTGCTAAGGGGTATCTAGAGAGTGGGATAGGTTTAATAACTACCCTCACCCTAACGCGTACCCTAACCCTAACCCCTACCCTAACCCTAACGCGTACCCTAATCCTAACCCGTACCCTAAACCGAGCCCTAAACCTAACACTAGCCCTAAACCTAACCCTAACCCATACCCTACGCTCTACCCGAACCCCTCCCCGAACCCGTACCCTAAGCCGTACCCTAACCCTCACCCTAACCCTAACCCTAACCCTAAGCTACCCTTGACTGCTTCTGCCTCCAATAGATTTCCTAAGCACTAGTGTTTTAAGGAACAGGTTAAAAAGAGAATCCTAATGTGATTTCGTGATAATGGGTGTGTTCCTTATCTTCTCCTCGTGTCTAAACTCTTCTCCATGGCTGGACCCCCAAATAATATTCCTTTACGTGCTAAGGGGTATCTAGAGAGTGGGATAGGTTTAATAACTACTCCCACCCTAACGCGTACCCTAACCCTAACCCCTACCCTAACCCTAACGCAAACCCTAATCCTAACCCGTACCCTAAACCGAGCCCTAAACCTAACACTAACGCTAACCCTAACCCTAACCCATACCCTACACCCTACCCGAACCCCTCCCCGAACCCGTACCCTAAGCCATACCCTAACCCTCACCCTCACCCTAACCCTAACCCTAAGCTACCCTTGACTGCTTCTGCCTCCAATAGATTTCCTAAGCACTAGTGTTTTAAGGAACAGGTGAAAAAGAGAATCCTAATGTGATTTCTTGATAATGGGTGTGATCCTTATCTTCTCCTCGTGTCTAAACTCTTCTCCATGGCTGGACCC
Source organism: Balaenoptera acutorostrata (assembly GCF_949987535.1). Classification (NCBI taxonomy): domain Eukaryota; kingdom Metazoa; phylum Chordata; class Mammalia; order Artiodactyla; family Balaenopteridae; genus Balaenoptera; species Balaenoptera acutorostrata. The sequence continues at coordinate 83,343 of NW_026646613.1, forward strand.
CCAAATAATATTCCTTTATGTGCTAAGGGGTATCTAGAGAGTGGGATAGGTTTAATAAATACCCCCACCCTAACGCGTACCCTAACCCTAACCCCTACCCTAACCCTAACGCGTACCCTAATCCTAACCCATAACCTAAACCGAGCCCTAACCATAACTCTAGCCCTAACCCTATACCTAACCCATACCCTACGCCCTCCCCGAACCCCTCCCCGAACCCGTACCCTAAGCCATACCCTAACCCTCACCCTAACCCTAACCCTAACCCTAAGCTACCCTTGACTGCTTCTGCCTCCAATAGATTTCCTAAGCACTAGTGTTTTAAGGAACAGGTTAAAAAGAGAATCCTAAAGTGATTTCGTGATAATGGGTGTGTTCCTTATCTTCTCCTAGTGTCTAAACACTTCTCCATGGCTGGACCCCCAATAATATTCCTGTACGTGCTAAGGGGTATCTAGAGAGTGGGATAGGTTTAATAACTACCCTCACCCTAACGCGTACACTAACCCTAACCCCTACCCTAACCCTAACGCGTACCCTAATCCTAACCCGTACCCTAAACCGAGCCCTAACCCTAACACTAACCCTAACCCTAACCCTAACCCATACCCTACGCCCTGCCCGAAACCCTCCCCGAACCCGTACCCTAAGCCGTACCCTAACCCTCACCCTAACCCTAACCCTAACCCTAAGCTACCCTTGACGGCTTCTGCCTCCAATAGATTTCCTAAGCACTAGTGTTTTAAGGAACAGGTTAAAAAGAGAATCCTAATGTGATTTCTTGATAATGGGTGTGTTCCTTATCTTCTCCTAGTGTCTAAACTCTTCTCAATGGCTGGACCCCCAAATAATATTACTTTACGTGCTAAGGGGTATCTAGAGAGTGGGATAGGTTTAATAACTACCCTCACCCTAAAGCGTACCCTAACCCTAACCACTACCCTAACACTAACGCGTACCCTAATCCTAACCCGTACCCTTAACCGAGCCCTAACCCTAACACTATCCCTAACCCTAACCCTAACCCATACCGTACGCCCTACCCGAACTCCTCACTGAACCCGTACCCTAAGTCGTACCCTAACCCTCACCCTAACCCTAACCCTAACCCTAAGCTACCCTTGACTGCTTCTTCCTCCAATAGATTTCCTAAGCACTAGTGTTTTAAGGAACAGGTTAAAAAGAGAATCCTAATGTGATTTCTTGATAATGGGTGTGTTCCTTATCTTCTCCTCGTGTCTAAACTCTTCTCCATGGCTGGACCCCCAAATAATATTCCTTTAAGTGCTAAGGGGTATCTAGAGAGTGGGATATGTTTAATAACTACCCTCAGCCTAACGCGTACCCTAACCCTAACCCCTACCCTAACCCTAACGCGTACCCTAATCCTAACCCGTACCCTAAACCGAGCCCTAAACCTAACACTAGCCCTAACCCTAACCCTAACCCATACCCTACGCCCTACCCGAACCCCTCCCCGAACCCGTACCCTAAGCCGTACCCTAACCCTCACCCTAACCCTAACCCTAACCCTAAGCTACCCTTGACTGCTTCTGCCTCCAATAGATTTCCTAAGCACTAGTGTTTTAAGGAACAGGTTAAAAAGAGAATCCTAAAGTGATTTCGTGATAATGGGTGTGTTCCTTATCTTCTCCTCGTGTCTAAACTCTTCTCCATGCCTGGACCCCCAAATAATATTCCTTTATGTGCTAAGGGGTATCTAGAGAGTGTGATAGGTTTAATAACTACCCTCACCCTAATACGTACCCTAACCCTAACCCCTACCCTAACCCTAACGCGTACCCTAATCCTAACCCGTACCCTAAACCGAGCCCTAAACCTAACACTAACCCTAACCCTAACCCTAACCCATAACCTACGCCCTACCCGAACCCCTCCCCGTACCCGTACCCTAAGCCATACCCTAACCCTCACCCTAACCCTAACCCTAACCCTAAGCTACCCTTGACTGCTTCTGCCTCCAATAGATTTCCTAAGCACTAGTGTTTTAAGGAACAGGTTAAAAAGAGAATCCTAATGTGATTTCGTGATAATGGGTGTGTTCCTTATCTTCTCCTCGTGTCTAAACTCTTCTCCATGGCTGGACCCCCAATAATATTCCTGTACGTGCTAAGGGGTATCTAGAGAGTGGGATAGGTTTAATAACTACCCTCACCCTAACGCGTACACTAACCCTAACCCCTACCCTAACCCTAACGCGTACCCTAATCCTAACCCGTACCCTAAACCGAGCCCTAACCCTAACACTAACCCTAACCCTAACTTTAACCCATACCCTACGCCCTACCCGAACCCCTCCCCGAACCCGTACCCTAAGCCGTACCCTAACCCTCACCCTAACCCTAACCCTAACCCTAAGCTACCCTTGACGGCTTCTGCCTCCAATAGATTTCGTAAGCACTAGTGTTTTAAGGAACAGGTTAAAAAGAGAATCCTAATGTGATTTCGTGATAATGGGTGTGTTCCTTATCTTCTCCTCGTGTCTAAACTCTTCTCCATGGCTGGACCCCCAAATAATATTCCTGTACGTGCTAACGGGTATCTAGAGAGTGGGATAGGTTTAATAACTACCCTCACCCTAAAGCGTACCCTAACCCTAACCACTACCCTAACACTAACGCGTACACTAATCCTAACACGTACCCTTAACCGAGCCCTAACCCTAACACTAAACCTAACCCTAACCCTAACCCATACCCTACGCCCTACCCGAACCCCTCCCTGAACCCGTAACCTAAGCCGTACCCTAACCCTCACCCTAACCCTAACCCTAACCCTAAGCTACCCTTGACTGCTTCTGCCTCCAAAAGATTTCCTAAGCACTAGTGTTTTAAGGAACAGGTTAAAAAGAGAATCCTAATGTGATTTCTTGATAATGGGTGTGTTCCTTATCTTCTCCTCGTGTCTAAACTCTTCTCCATGGCTGGACCCCCAAATAATATTCCTTTACGTGCTAAGGGGTATCTAGAGAGTGGGATAGGTTTAATAACTACCCTCACCCTAACGCGTACCTTAACCCTAACCCCTACGCTAATCCTAACGCGTACCCTAATCCTAACCCGTACCCTAAACCGAGCCCTAACCCTAACACTAGCCCTAACCCTAACCCTAACCCATACCCTACGACCTACCCGAACCCCTCCCCGAACCCGTACCCTAAGCCATACCCTAGCCCTCACCCTAACCCTAACACTAACCCTAAGCTACCCTTGACTGCTTCTGCCTCCAATAGATTTCCTAAGCACTAGTGTTTTAAGGAACAGGTTAAAAAGAGAATCCTATTATGATTTCGTGATAATGGGTGTGTTCCTTATCTTCTCCTAGTGTCTAAACTCTTCTCCATGGCTGGACCCCCAAACAATATTCCTTTACGTGCTAAGGGGTATCTAGAGAGTGGGATAGGTTTAATAACTACCCTCACCCTAAAGCGTACCCTTACCCTAACCACTACCCTAACACTAACGCGTACCCTAATCCTAACCCGTACCCTTAACCGAGCCCTAACCCTAACACTAACCCTAACCCTAACCCTAACCCATACCCTACGCCCTACCCGAACCCCTCCCCGAACCCGTACCCTAAGCCGTACCCTAACCCTCACCCTAACCCTAACCCTAACCCTAAGCTACCCTTGACTGCTTCTTCCTCCAATAGATTTCCTAAGCACTAGTGTTTTAAGGAACAGGTTAAAAAGAGAATCCTAATGTGATTTCTTGATAATGGGTGTGTTCCTTATATTCTCCTAGTGTCTAAACTCTTCTCCATGGCTGGACCCCCAAATAATATTCCTTTACGTGCTAAGGGGTATCTAGATAGTGGGATAGGTTTAATAACTAACCTCACCCTATCGTGTACCCTAACCCTAACCCCTACCCTAACACTAACGCGTACCCTAATCCTAACCCGTACCCTAAACCGAGCCCTAAACCTAACACTAGCCCTAACCCTAACCCTAACCCATACCCTACGCCCTACCCGAACCCCTCCCCGAACCCGTACCCTAAGCCGTACCCTAACCCTCACCCTAACCCTAACCCTAACCCTAAGCTACCCTTGACTGCTTCTGCCTCCAATAGATTTCCTAAGCACTAGTGTTTTAAGGAACAGGTTAAAAAGAGAATCCTAATGTGATTTCGTGATAATGGGTGTGTTCCTTATCTTCTCCTCGTGTCTAAACTCTTCTCCATGGCTGGACCCCCAAATAATATTCCTTTATGTGCTAAGGGGTATCTAGAGAGTGTGATAGGTTTAATAACTACCCTCACCCTAATACGTACCCTAACCCTAACCCCTACCCTAACCCTAACGCGTACCCTAATCCTAACCCGTACCCTAAACCGAGCCCTAAACCTAACACTAACCCTAACCCTAACTCTAACCCATAACCTACGCCCTACCCGAACCCCTCCCCGTACCCGTACCCTAAGCCATACCCTAACCCTCACCCTAACCCTAACCCTAACCCTAAGCTACCCTTGACTGCTTCTGCCTCCAATAGATTTCCTAAGCACTAGTGTTTTAAGGAACAGGTTAAAAAGAGAATCCTAATGTGATTTCGTGATAATGGGTGTGTTCCTTATCTTCTCCTCGTGTCTAAACTCTTCTCCATGGCTGGACCCCCAATAATATTCCTGTACGTGCTAAGGGGTATCTAGAGAGTGGGATAGGTTTAATAACTACCCTCACCCTAACGCGTACACTAACCCTAACACCTACCCTAACCCTAACGCGTACCCTAATCCTAACCCGTACCCTAAACCAAGCCCTAACCCTAACACTAACCCTAACCCTAACCCTAACCCATACCCTACGCCCTACCCGAACCCCTCCCCGAACCCGTACCCTAAGCCGTACCCTAACCCTCACCCTAACCCTAACCCTAACCCTAAGCTACCCTTGACTGCTTCTGCCTCCAATACATTTCCTAAGCACTAGTGTTTTAAGGAACAGGTTAAAAAGAGAATCCTAATGTGATTTCGTGATAATGGGTGTGTTCCTTATCTTCTCCTCGTGTCTAAACTCTTCTCCATGGCTGGACCCCCAAATAATATTCCTTTATGTGCTAAGGGGTATCTAGAGAGTGTGATAGGTTTAATAACTACCCTCACCCTAATACGTACCCTAAACCTAACCCCTACCCTAACCCTAACGCGTACCCTAATCCTAACCCGTACCCTAAACCGAGCCCTAAACCTAACACTAACCCTAACCCTAACCCTAACCCATAACCTACGCCCTACCCGAACCCCTCCCCGAACCCGTACACTAAGCCATACCCTAACCCTCACCCTAACCCTAACCCTAACCCTAAGCTACCCTTGACTGCTTCTGCCTCCAATAGATTTCCTAAGCACTAGTGTTTTAAGGAACAGGTTAAAAAGAGAATCCTAATGTGATTTCGTGATAATGGGTGTGTTCCTTATCTTCTCCTCGTGTCTAAACTCTTCTCCATGGCTGGACCCCCAATAATATTCCTGTACATGCTAAGGGGTATCTAGAGAGTGGGATAGGTTTAATAACTACCCTCACCCTAACGCGTACACTAACCCTAACCCCTACCCTAACCCTAACGCGTACCCTAATCCTAACCCGTACCCTAAACCGAGCCCTAACCCTAACACTAACCCTAACCCTAACCCTAACCCATACCCTACGCCCTACCCGAACCCCTCCCCGAACCCGTACCCTAAGCCGTACCCTAACCCTCACCCTAACCCTAACCCTAACCCTAAGCTACCCTTGACGGCTTCTGCCTCCAATAGATTTCGTAAGCACTAGTGTTTTAAGGAACAGGTTAAAAAGAGAATCCTAATGTGATTTCGTGATAATGGGTGTGTTCCTTATCTTCTACTAGTGTCTAAACTCTTCTCCATGGCTGGACCCCCAAATAATATTCCTGTACGTGCTAAGGGGTATCTAGAGAGTGGGATAGGTTTAATAACTACCCTCACCCTAAAGCTTACCCTAACCCTAACCACTACCCTAACACTAACGCGTACACTAGTCCTAACCCGTAACCTTAACCGAGCCCTAACCCTAACACTAAACCTAACCCTAACCCTAACCCATACCCTACGCCCTACCCGAACCCCTCCCTGAACCCGTAACCTAAGCCGTACCCTAACCCTCACCCTAACCCTAACCCTAACCCTAAGCTACCCTTGACTGCTTCTGCCTCCAAAAGATTTCCTAAGCACTAGTGTTTTAAGGAACAGGTTAAAAAGAGAATCCTAATGTGATTTCTTGATAATGGGTGTGTTCCTTATCTTCTCCTCGTGTCTAAACTCTTCTCCATGGCTGGACCCCCAAATAATATTCCTTTACGTGCTAAGGGGTATCTAGAGAGTGGGATAGGTTTAATAACTACCCTCACCCTAACGCGTACCTTAACCCTAACCCCTACCCTAATCCTAACGCGTACCCTAATCCTAACCCGTACCCTAAACCGAGCCCTAACCCTAACACTAGCCCTAACCCTAACCCTAACCCATACCCTACGCCCTACACGAACCCCTCCCCGAACCCGTACCCTAAGCCATACCCAAGCCCTCACCCTAACCCTAACACTAACCCTAAGCTACCCTTGACTGCTTCTGCCTCCAATAGATTTCCTAAGCACTAGTGTTTTAAGGAACAGGTTAAAAAGAGAATCCTATTATGATTTCGTGATAATGGGTGTGTTCCTTATCTTCTCCTAGTGTCTAAACTCTTCTCCATGGCTGGACCCCCAAACAATATTCCTTTACGTGCTAAGGGGTATCTAGACAGTGGGATAGGTTTAATAACTACCCTCACCCTAAAGCGTACCCTTACCCTAACCACTACCCTAACACTAACGCGTACCCTAATCCTAACCCGTACCCTTAACCGAGCCCTAACCCTAACACTAACCCTAACCCTAACCCTAACCCATACCCTACGCCCTACCCGAACCCCTCCCCGAACCCGTACCCTAAGCCGTACCCTAACCCTCACCCTAACCCTAACCCTAACCCTAAGCTACCCTTGACTGCTTCTTCCTCCAATAGATTTCCTAAGCACTAGTGTTTTAAGGAACAGGTTAAAAAGAGAATCCTAATGTGATTTCTTGATAATGGGTGTGTTCCTTATCTTCTCCTAGTGTCTAAACTCTTCTCCATGGCTGGACCCCCAAATAATATTCCTTTACGTGCTAAGGGGTATCTAGATAGTGGGATAGGTTTAATAACTAACCTCACCCTATCGCGTACCCTAACCCTAACCCCTACCCTAACACTAACGCGTACCCTAATCCTAACCCGTACCCTAAACCGAGCCCTAAACCTAACACTAGCCCTAACACTAACCCTAACCCATACCCTACGCCCTACCCGAACCCCTCCCCGAACCCGTACCCTAAGCCGTACCCTAACCCTCACCCTAACCCTAACCCTAACCCTAAGCTACCCTTGACTGCTTCTGCCTCCAATAGATTTCCTAAGCACTAGTGTTTTAAGGAACAGGTTAAAAAGAGAATCCTAATGTGATTTCGTGATAATGGGTGTGTTCCTTATCTTCTCCTCGTGTCTAAACTCTTCTCCATGGCTGGACCCCCAAATAATATTCCTTTATGTGCTAAGGGGTATCTAGAGAGTGTGATAGGTTTAATAACTACCCTCACCCTAATACGTACCCTAACCCTAACCCCTACCCTAACCCTAACGCGTACCCTAATCCTAACCCGTACCCTAAACCGAGCCCTAAACCTAACACTAACCCTAACCCTAACCCTAACCCATAACCTACGCCCTACCCGAACCCCTCCCCGTACCCGTACCCTAAGCCATACCCTAACCCTCACCCTAACCCTAACCCTAACCCTAAGCTACCCTTGACTGCTTCTGCCTCCAATAGATTTCCTAAGCACTAGTGTTTTAAGGAACAGGTTAAAAAGAGAATCCTAATGTGATTTCGTGATAATGGATGTGTTCCTTATCTTCTCCTCGTGTCTAAACTCTTCTCCATGGCTGGACCCCCAATAATATTCCTGTACGTGCTAAGGGGTATCTAGAGAGTGGGATAGGTTTAATAACTACCCTCACCCTAACGCGTACACTAACCCTAACCCCTACCCTAACCCTAACGCGTACCCTAATCCTAACCCGTAACCTAAACCGAGCCCTAACCCTAACACTAACCCTAACCCTAACCCTAACCCATACCCTACGCCCTACCCGAACCCCTCCCCGTACCCGTACCCTAAGCCGTACCCTAACCCTCACCCTAACCCTAACCCTTACCCTAAGCTACCCTTGACGTCTTCTGCCTCCAATAGATTTCGTAAGCACTAGTGTTTTAAGGAACAGGTTAAAAAGAGAATCCTAATGTGATTTCGTGATAATGGGTGTGTTCCTTATCTTCTCCTAGTGTCTAAACTCTTCTCCATGGCTGGACCCCCAAATAATATTCCTGTACGTGCTAACGGGTATCTAGAGAGTGGGATAGGTTTAATAACTACCCTCACCCTAAAGCGTACACTAACCCTAACCACTACCCTAACACTAACGCGTACCCTAATCCTAACACGTACCCTTAACCGAGCCCTAACCCTAACACTAAACCTAACCCTAACCCTAACCCATACCCTACGCCCTACCCGAACCCCTCCCCGAACCCGTAACCTAAGCCGTACCCTAACCCTCACCCTAACCCTAACCCTAACCCTAAGCTTCCCTTGACTGCTTCTGCCTCCAATAGATTTCCTAAGCACTAGTGTTTTAAGGAACAGGTTAAAAAGAGAATCCTAATGTGATTTCTTGATAATGGGTGTGTTCCTTATCTTCTCCTCGTGTCTAAACTCTTCTCCATGGCTGGACCCCCAAATAATATTCCTTTACGTGCTAAGGGGTATCTAGAGAGTGGGATAGGTTTAATAACTACCCGCACCCTAACGCGTACCTTAACCCTAACCCCTACCCTAATCCTAACGCGTACCCTAATCCTAACCCGTACCCTAAACCGAGCCCTAACCCTAACACTAGCCCTAACCCTAACCCTAACCCATACCCTACGCCCTACACGAACCCCTCCCCGAACCCGTACCCTAAGCCATACCCAAGCCCTCACCCTAACCCTAACACTAACCCTAAGCTACCCTTGACTGCTTCTGCCTCCAATAGATTTCCTAAGCACTAGTGTTTTAAGGAACAGGTTAAAAAGAGAATCCTATTATGATTTCGTGATAATGGGTGTGTTCCTTATCTTCTCCTAGTGTCTAAACTCTTCTCCATGGCTGGACCCCCAAACAATATTCCTTTACGTGCTAAGGGGTATCTAGAGAGTGGGATAGGTTTAATAACTACCCTCACCCTAAAGCGTACCCTTACCCTAACCACTACCCTAACACTAACGCGTACCCTAATCCTAACCCGTACCCTTAACCGAGCCCTAACCCTAACACTAACCCTAACCCTAACCCTAACCCATACCCTACGCCCTACCCGAACCCCTCCCCGAACCCGTACCCTAAGCCGTACCCTAACCCTCACCCTAACCCTAACCCTAACCCTAAGCTACCCTTGACTGCTTCTTCCTCCAATAGATTTCCTAAGCACTAGTGTTTTAAGGAACAGGTTAAAAAGAGAATCCTAATGTGATTTCTTGATAATGGGTGTGTTCCTTATCTTCTCCTAGTGTCTAAACTCTTCTCCATGGCTGGACCCCCAAATAATATTCCTTTACGTGCTAAGGGGTATCTAGATAGTGGGATAGGTTTAATAACTAACCTCACCCTATCGCGTACCCTAACCCTAACCCCTACCCTAACACTAACGCGTACCCTAATCCTAACCCGTACCCTAAACCGAGCCCTAAACCTAACACTAGCCCTAACACTAACCCTAACCCATACCCTACGCCCTACCCGAACCCCTCCCCGAACCCGTACCCTAAGCCGTACCCTAACCCTCACCCTAACCCTAACCCTAACCCTAAGCTACCCTTGACTGCTTCTGCCTCCAATAGATTTCCTAAGCACTAGTGTTTTAAGGAACAGGTTAAAAAGAGAATCCTAATGTGATTTCGTGATAATGGGTGTGTTCCTTATCTTCTCCTCGTGTCTAAACTCTTCTCCATGGCTGGACCCCCAAATAATATTCCTTTATGTGCTAAGGGGTATCTAGAGAGTGTGATAGGTTTAATAACTACCCTCACCCTAATACGTACCCTAACCCTAACCCCTACCCTAACCCTAACGCGTACCCTAATCCTAACCCGTACCCTAAACCGAGCCCTAAACCTAACACTAACCCTAACCCTAACTCTAACCCATAACCTACGCCCTACCCGAACCCCTCCCCGTACCCGTACCCTAAGCCATACCCTAACCCTCACCCTAACCCTAACCCTAACCCTAAGCTACCCTTGACTGCTTCTGCCTCCAATAGATTTCCTAAGCACTAGTGTTTTAAGGAACAGGTTAAAAAGAGAATCCTAATGTGATTTCGTGATAATGGGTGTGTTCCTTATCTTCTCCTCGTGTCTAAACTCTTCTCCATGGCTGGACCCCCAATAATATTCCTGTACGTGCTAAGGGGTATCTAGAGAGTGGGATAGGTTTAATAACTACCCTCACCCTAACGCGTACACTAACCCTAACACCTACCCTAACCCTAACGCGTACCCTAATCCTAACCCGTACCCTAAACCAAGCCCTAACCCTAACACTAACCCTAACCCTAACCCTAACCCATACCCTACGCCCTACCCGAACCCCTCCCCGAACCCGTACCCTAAGCCGTACCCTAACCCTCACCCTAACCCTAACCCTAACCCTAAGCTACCCTTGACTGCTTCTGCCTCCAATACATTTCCTAAGCACTAGTGTTTTAAGGAACAGGTTAAAAAGAGAATCCTAATGTGATTTCGTGATAATGGGTGTGTTCCTTATCTTCTCCTCGTGTCTAAACTCTTCTCCATGGCTGGACCCCCAAATAATATTCCTTTATGTGCTAAGGGGTATCTAGAGAGTGTGATAGGTTTAATAACTACCCTCACCCTAATACGTACCCTAAACCTAACCCCTACCCTAACCCTAACGCGTACCCTAATCCTAACCCGTACCCTAAACCGAGCCCTAAACCTAACACTAACCCTAACCCTAACCCTAACCCATAACCTACGCCCTACCCGAACCCCTCCCCGAACCCGTACACTAAGCCATACCCTAACCCTCACCCTAACCCTAACCCTAACCCTAAGCTACCCTTGACTGCTTCTGCCTCCAATAGATTTCCTAAGCACTAGTGTTTTAAGGAACAGGTTAAAAAGAGAATCCTAATGTGATTTCGTGATAATGGGTGTGTTCCTTATCTTCTCCTCGTGTCTAAACTCTTCTCCATGGCTGGACCCCCAATAATATTCCTGTACATGCTAAGGGGTATCTAGAGAGTGGGATAGGTTTAATAACTACCCTCACCCTAACGCGTACACTAACCCTAACCCCTACCCTAACCCTAACGCGTACCCTAATCCTAACCCGTACCCTAAACCGAGCCCTAACCCTAACACTAACCCTAACCCTAACCCTAACCCATACCCTACGCCCTACCCGAACCCCTCCCCGAACCCGTACCCTAAGCCGTACCCTAACCCTCACCCTAACCCTAACCCTAACCCTAAGCTACCCTTGACGGCTTCTGCCTCCAATAGATTTCGTAAGCACTAGTGTTTTAAGGAACAGGTTAAAAAGAGAATCCTAATGTGATTTCGTGATAATGGGTGTGTTCCTTATCTTCTACTAGTGTCTAAACTCTTCTCCATGGCTGGACCCCCAAATAATATTCCTGTACGTGCTAAGGGGTATCTAGAGAGTGGGATAGGTTTAATAACTACCCTCACCCTAAAGCTTACCCTAACCCTAACCACTACCCTAACACTAACGCGTACACTAGTCCTAACCCGTACCCTTAACCGAGCCCTAACCCTAACACTAAACCTAACCCTAACCCTAACCCATACCCTACGCCCTACCCGAACCCCTCCCTGAACCCGTAACCTAAGCCGTACCCTAACCCTCACCCTAACCCTAACCCTAACCCTAAGCTACCCTTGACTGCTTCTGCCTCCAAAAGATTTCCTAAGCACTAGTGTTTTAAGGAACAGGTTAAAAAGAGAATCCTAATGTGATTTCTTGATAATGGGTGTGTTCCTTATCTTCTCCTCGTGTCTAAACTCTTCTCCATGGCTGGACCCCCAAATAATATTCCTTTACGTGCTAAGGGGTATCTAGAGAGTGGGATAGGTTTAATAACTACCCTCACCCTAACGCGTACCTTAACCCTAACCCCTACCCTAATCCTAACGCGTACCCTAATCCTAACCCGTACCCTAAACCGAGCCCTAACCCTAACACTAGCCCTAACCCTAACCCTAACCCATACCCTACGCCCTACACGAACCCCTCCCCGAACCCGTACCCTAAGCCATACCCAAGCCCTCACCCTAACCCTAACACTAACCCTAAGCTACCCTTGACTGCTTCTGCCTCCAATAGATTTCCTAAGCACTAGTGTTTTAAGGAACAGGTTAAAAAGAGAATCCTATTATGATTTCGTGATAATGGGTGTGTTCCTTATCTTCTCCTAGTGTCTAAACTCTTCTCCATGGCTGGACCCCCAAACAATATTCCTTTACGTGCTAAGGGGTATCTAGACAGTGGGATAGGTTTAATAACTACCCTCACCCTAAAGCGTACCCTTACCCTAACCACTACCCTAACACTAACGCGTACCCTAATCCTAACCCGTACCCTTAACCGAGCCCTAACCCTAACACTAACCCTAACCCTAACCCTAACCCATACCCTACGCCCTACCCGAACCCCTCCCCGAACCCGTACCCTAAGCCGTACCCTAACCCTCACCCTAACCCTAACCCTAACCCTAAGCTACCCTTGACTGCTTCTTCCTCCAATAGATTTCCTAAGCACTAGTGTTTTAAGGAACAGGTTAAAAAGAGAATCCTAATGTGATTTCTTGATAATGGGTGTGTTCCTTATCTTCTCCTAGTGTCTAAACTCTTCTCCATGGCTGGACCCCCAAATAATATTCCTTTACGTGCTAAGGGGTATCTAGATAGTGGGATAGGTTTAATAACTAACCTCACCCTATCGCGTACCCTAACCCTAACCCCTACCCTAACACTAACGCGTACCCTAATCCTAACCCGTACCCTAAACCGAGCCCTAAACCTAACACTAGCCCTAACACTAACCCTAACCCATACCCTACGCCCTACCCGAACCCCTCCCCGAACCCGTACCCTAAGCCGTACCCTAACCCTCACCCTAACCCTAACCCTAACCCTAAGCTACCCTTGACTGCTTCTGCCTCCAATAGATTTCCTAAGCACTAGTGTTTTAAGGAACAGGTTAAAAAGAGAATCCTAATGTGATTTCGTGATAATGGGTGTGTTCCTTATCTTCTCCTCGTGTCTAAACTCTTCTCCATGGCTGGACCCCCAAATAATATTCCTTTATGTGCTAAGGGGTATCTAGAGAGTGTGATAGGTTTAATAACTACCCTCACCCTAATACGTACCCTAAACCTAACCCCTACCCTAACCCTAACGCGTACCCTAATCCTAACCCGTACCCTAAACCGAGCCCTAAACCTAACACTAACCCTAACCCTCACCCTAACCCATAACCTACGCCCTACCCGAACCCCTCCCCGTACCCGTACCCTAAGCCATACCCTAACCCTCACCCTAACCCTAACCCTAACCCTAAGCTACCCTTGACTGCTTCTGCCTCCAATAGATTTCCTAAGCACTAGTGTTTTAAGGAACAGGTTAAAAAGAGAATCCTAATGTGATTTCGTGATAATGGATGTGTTCCTTATCTTCTCCTCGTGTCTAAACTCTTCTCCATGGCTGGACCCCCAATAATATTCCTGTACGTGCTAAGGGGTATCTAGAGAGTGGGATAGGTTTAATAACTACCCTCACCCTAACGCGTACACTAACCCTAACCCCTACCCTAACCCTAACGCGTACCCTAATCCTAACCCGTAACCTAAACCGAGCCCTAACCCTAACACTAACCCTAACCCTAACCCTAACCCATACCCTACGCCCTACCCGAACCCCTCCCCGTACCCGTACCCTAAGCCGTACCCTAACCCTCACCCTAACCCTAACCCTTACCCTAAGCTACCCTTGACGTCTTCTGCCTCCAATAGATTTCGTAAGCACTAGTGTTTTAAGGAACAGGTTAAAAAGAGAATCCTAATGTGATTTCGTGATAATGGGTGTGTTCCTTATCTTCTCCTAGTGTCTAAACTCTTCTCCATGGCTGGACCCCCAAATAATATTCCTGTACGTGCTAACGGGTATCTAGAGAGTGGGATAGGTTTAATAACTACCCTCACCCTAAAGCGTACACTAACCCTAACCACTACCCTAACACTAACGCGTACCCTAATCCTAACACGTACCCTTAACCGAGCCCTAACCCTAACACTAAACCTAACCCTAACCCTAACCCATACCCTACGCCCTACCCGAACCCCTCCCCGAACCCGTAACCTAAGCCGTACCCTAACCCTCACCCTAACCCTAACCCTAACCCTAAGCTTCCCTTGACTGCTTCTGCCTCCAATAGATTTCCTAAGCACTAGTGTTTTAAGGAACAGGTTAAAAAGAGAATCCTAATGTGATTTCTTGATAATGGGTGTGTTCCTTATCTTCTCCTCGTGTCTAAACTCTTCTCCATGGCTGGACCCCCAAATAATATTCCTTTACGTGCTAAGGGGTATCTAGAGAGTGGGATAGGTTTAATAACTACCCGCACCCTAACGCGTACCTTAACCCTAACCCCTACCCTAATCCTAACGCGTACCCTAATCCTAACCCGTACCCTAAACCGAGCCCTAACCCTAACACTAGCCCTAACCCTAACCCTAACCCATACCCTACGCCCTACACGAACCCCTCCCCGAACCCGTACCCTAAGCCATACCCAAGCCCTCACCCTAACCCTAACACTAACCCTAAGCTACCCTTGACTGCTTCTGCCTCCAATAGATTTCCTAAGCACTAGTGTTTTAAGGAACAGGTTAAAAAGAGAATCCTATTATGATTTCGTGATAATGGGTGTGTTCCTTATCTTCTCCTAGTGTCTAAACTCTTCTCCATGGCTGGACCCCCAAACAATATTCCTTTACGTGCTAAGGGGTATCTAGACAGTGGGATAGGTTTAATAACTACCCTCACCCTAAAGCGTACCCTTACCCTAACCACTACCCTAACACTAACGCGTACCCTAATCCTAACCCGTACCCTTAACCGAGCCCTAACCCTAACACTAACCCTAACCCTAACCCTAACCCATACCCTACGCCCTACCCGAACCCCTCCCCGAACCCGTACCCTAAGCCGTACCCTAACCCTCACCCTAACCCTAACCCTAAGCCTAAGCTACCCTTGACTGCTTCTTCCTCCAATAGATTTCCTAAGCACTAGTGTTTTAAGGAACAGGTTAAAAAGAGAATCCTAATGTGATTTCTTGATAATGGGTGTGTTCCTTATCTTCTCCTAGTGTCTAAACTCTTCTCCATGGCTGGACCCCCAAATAATATTCCTTTACGTGCTAAGGGGTATCTAGATAGTGGGATAGGTTTAATAACTAACCTCACCCTATCGCGTACCCTAACCCTAACCCCTACCCTAACACTAACGCGTACCCTAATCCTAACCCGTACCCTAAACCGAGCCCTAAACCTAACACTAGCCCTAACACTAACCCTAACCCATACCCTACGCCCTACCCGAACCCCTCCCCGAACCCGTACCCTAAGCCGTACCCTAACCCTCACCCTAACCCTAACCCTAACCCTAAGCTACCCTTGACTGCTTCTGCCTCCAATAGATTTCCTAAGCACTAGTGTTTTAAGGAACAGGTTAAAAAGAGAATCCTAATGTGATTTCGTGATAATGGGTGTGTTCCTTATCTTCTCCTCGTGTCTAAACTCTTCTCCATGGCTGGACCCCCAAATAATATTCCTTTATGTGCTAAGGGGTATCTAGAGAGTGTGATAGGTTTAATAACTACCCTCACCCTAATACGTACCCTAACCCTAACCCCTACCCTAACCCTAACGCGTACCCTAATCCTAACCCGTACCCTAAACCGAGCCCTAAACCTAACACTAACCCTAACCCTAACCCTAACCCATAACCTACGCCCTACCCGAACCCCTCCCCGTACCCGTACCCTAAGCCATACCCTAACCCTCACCCTAACCCTAACCCTAACCCTAAGCTACCCTTGACTGCTTCTGCCTCCAATAGATTTCCTAAGCACTAGTGTTTTAAGGAACAGGTTAAAAAGAGAATCCTAATGTGATTTCGTGATAATGGATGTGTTCCTTATCTTCTCCTCGTGTCTAAACTCTTCTCCATGGCTGGACCCCCAATAATATTCCTGTACGTGCTAAGGGGTATCTAGAGAGTGGGATAGGTTTAATAACTACCCTCACCCTAACGCGTACACTAACCCTAACCCCTACCCTAACCCTAACGCGTACCCTAATCCTAACCCGTAACCTAAACCGAGCCCTAACCCTAACACTAACCCTAACCCTAACCCTAACCCATACCCTACGCCCTACCCGAACCCCTCCCCGTACCCGTACCCTAAGCCGTACCCTAACCCTCACCCTAACCCTAACCCTTACCCTAAGCTACCCTTGACGTCTTCTGCCTCCAATAGATTTCGTAAGCACTAGTGTTTTAAGGAACAGGTTAAAAAGAGAATCCTAATGTGATTTCGTGATAATGGGTGTGTTCCTTATCTTCTCCTAGTGTCTAAACTCTTCTCCATGGCTGGACCCCCAAATAATATTCCTGTACGTGCTAACGGGTATCTAGAGAGTGGGATAGGTTTAATAACTACCCTCACCCTAAAGCGTACACTAACCCTAACCACTACCCTAACACTAACGCGTACCCTAATCCTAACACGTACCCTTAACCGAGCCCTAACCCTAACACTAAACCTAACCCTAACCCTAACCCATACCCTACGCCCTACCCGAACCCCTCCCCGAACCCGTAACCTAAGCCGTACCCTAACCCTCACCCTAACCCTAACCCTAACCCTAAGCTTCCCTTGACTGCTTCTGCCTCCAATAGATTTCCTAAGCACTAGTGTTTTAAGGAACAGGTTAAAAAGAGAATCCTAATGTGATTTCTTGATAATGGGTGTGTTCCTTATCTTCTCCTCGTGTCTAAACTCTTCTCCATGGCTGGACCCCCAAATAATATTCCTTTACGTGCTAAGGGGTATCTAGAGAGTGGGATAGGTTTAATAACTACCCTCACCCTAACGCGTACCCTAACCCTAACCCCTACCCTAATCCTAACGCGTACCCTAATCCTAACCCGTACCCTAAACCGAGCCCTAACCCTAACACTAGCCCTAACCCTAACCCTAACCCATACCCTACGCCTTACCCGAACCCCTCCCCGAACCCGTACCCTAAGCCATACCCTAGCCCTCACCCTAACCCTAACACTAACCCTAAGCTACCCTTGACTGCTTCTGCCTCCAATAGATTTCCTAAGCACTAGTGTTTTAAGGAACAGGTTAAAAAGAGAATCCTATTATGATTTCGTGATAATGGGTGTGTTCCTTATCTTCTCCTAGTGTCTAAACTCTTCTCCATGGCTGGACCCCCAAACAATATTCCTTTACGTGCTAAGGGGTATCTAGAGAGTGGGATAGGTTTAATAACTACCCTCACCCTAAAGCGTACCCTTACCCTAACCACTACCCTAACACTAACGCGTACCCTAATCCTAACCCGTACCCTTAACCGAGCCCTAACCCTAACACTAACCCTAACCCTAACCCTAACCCATACCCTACGCCCTACCCGAACCCCTCCCCGAACCCGTACCCTAAGCCGTACCCTAACACTCACCCTAACCCTAACCCTAACCCTAAGCTACCCTTGACTGCTTCTTCCTCCAATAGATTTCCTAAGCACTAGTGTTTTAAGGAACAGTTAAAAAGAGAATCCTAATGTGATTTCTTGATAATGGGTGTGTTCCTTATCTTCTCCTAGTGTCTAAACTCTTCTCCATGGCTGGACCCCCAAATAATATTCCTTTACGTGCTAAGGGGTATCTAGAGAGTGGGATAGGTTTAATAACTAACCTCACCCTATCGCGTACCCTAACCCTAACCCCTACCCTAACACTAACGCGTACCCTAATCCTAACCCGTACCCTAAACCGATCCCTAACCCTAACACTAACCCTAACCCTAACCCTAACCCATACCCTACGCCCTACCCGAACCCCTCCCCGAACCCGTACCCTAAGCCATACCCTAACCCTCACCCTAACCCTAACCCTAATCCTAAGCTACCCTTGACTGCTTCTGCCTCCAATAGATTTCCTAAGCACTAGTGTTTTAAGGAAGAGGTGAAAAAGAGAATCCTAATGTGATTTCTTGATAATGGGTGTGTTCCTTATCTTCTCCTCGTGTCTAAACTCTTCTCCATGGCTGGACCCGCAAATAATATTCCTTTATGTGCTAAGGGGTATCTAGAGAGTGGGATAGGTTTAATAAATACCCCCACCGTAACGCGTACCCTAACCCTAACCCCTACCCTAACCCTAACACGTACCCTAATCCTAACCCATAACCTAAACCGAGCCCTAACCATAACTCTAGCCCTAACCCTATACCTAACCCATACCCTACGCCCTCCCCGAACCCCTCCCCGAACCCGTACCCTAAGCCATACCCTAACCCTCACCCTAACCCTAACCCTAACCCTAAGCTACCCTTGACTGCTTCTGCCTCCAATAGATTTCCTAAGCACTAGTGTTTTAAGGAACAGGTTAAAAAGAGAATCCTAAAGTGATTTCGTGATAATGGGTGTGTTCCTTATCTTCTCCTAGTGTCTAAACACTTCTCCATGGCTGGACCCCCAATAATATTCCTGTACGTGCTAAGGGGTATCTAGAGAGTGGGATAGGTTTAATAACTACCCTCACCCTAACGCATACACTAACCCTAACCCCTACCCTAACCCTAACGCGTACCCTAATCCTAACCCGTACCCTAAACCGAGCCCTAAACCTAACATTAACCCTAACCCTAACCCTAACCCATACCCTACGCCCTACCCGAACCCCTCCCCGAACCCGTACCCTAAGCCGTACCCTAACCCTCACCCTAACCTTAAGGTTCCCTTGACTGCTTCTTCCTCCAATAGATTTCCTAAGCACTAGTGTTTTAAGGAACAGGTTAAAAAGAGAATCCTAATGTGATTTCTTGATAATGGGTGTGTTCCTTATCTTCTCCTCGTGTCTAAACTCTTCTCCATGGCTGGACCCCCAAATAATATTCCTTTATGTGCTAAGGGGTATCTAGAGAGTGTGATAGGTTTAATAACTACCCTCACCCTAATACGTACCCTAACCCTAACCCCTACCCTAACCCTAACGCGTACCCTAATCCTAACCCGTACCCTAAACCGAGCCCTAAACCTAACTCTAACCCTAACCCTAACCCTAACCCATAACCTACGCCCTACCCGAACCCCTCCCCGAACCCGTACCCTAAGCCATACCCTAACCCTCACCCTAACCCTAACCCTAACCCTAAGCTACCCTTGACTGCTTCTGCCTCCAATAGATTTCCTAAGCACTAGTGTTTTAAGGAACAGGTGAAAAAGAGAATCCTAATGTGATTTCTTGATAATGGGTGTGTTCCTTATCTTCTCCTCGTGTCTAAACTCTTCTCCATGGCTGGACCCCCAAATAATATTCCTTTATGTGCTAAGGGGTATCTAGAGAGTGTGATAGGTTTAATAACTACCCTCACCCTAATACGTACCCTAACCCTAACCCCTACCCTAACCCTAACGCGTACCCTAATCCTAACCCGTACCCTAAACCGAGCCCTAAACCTAACACTAACCCTAACCCTAACCCTAACCCATAACCTACGCCCTACCCGAACCCCTCCCCTAACCCGTACCCTAAGCCATACCCTAACCCTCACCCTAACCCTAACCCTAACCCTAAGCAACCCTTGACTGCTTCTGCCTCCAAAAGATTTCCTAAGCACTAGTGTTTTAAGGAACAGGTTAAAAAGAGAATCCTAATGTGATTTCGTGATAATGGGTGTGTTCCTTATCTTCTCCTCGTGTCTAAACTCTTCTCCATGGCTGGACCCCCAATAATATTCCTGTACGTGCTAAGGGGTATCTAGAGAGTGGGATAGGTTTAATAACTACCCTCACCCTAACGCGTACACTAACCCTAACCCCTACCCTAACCCTAACGCGTACCCTAATCCTAACCCGTACCCTAAACCGAGCCCTAACCCTAACACTAACCCTAACCCTAACCCTAACCCATACCCTACGCCCTACCCGAACCCCTCCCCGAACCCGTACCCTAAGCCGTACCCTAACCCTCACCCTAACCCTAACCCTAACCCTAAGCTACCCTTGACGGCTTCTGCCTCCAATAGATTTCGTAAGCACTAGTGTTTTAAGGAACAGGTTAAAAAGAGAATCCTAATGTGATTTCGTGATAATGGGTGTGTTCCTTATCTTCACCTAGTGTCTAAACTCTTCTCCATGGCTGGACCCCCAAATAATATTCCTGTACGTGCTAAGGGGTATCTAGAGAGTGGGATAGGTTTAATAACTACCCTCACCCTAAAGCTTACCCTAACCCTAACCACTACCCTACACTAACGCGTACCCTAATCCTAACCCGTACCCTTAACCGAGCCCTAACCCTAACACTAAACCAAACCCTAACCCTAACCCATACCCTACGCCCTACCCGAACCCCTCCCTGAACCCGTAACCTAAGCCGTACCCTAACCTCACCCTAACCCTAACCCTAACCCTAAGCTACCCTTGACTGCTTCTGCCTCCAAAAGATTTCCTAAGCACTAGTGTTTTAAGGAACAGGTTAAAAAGAGAATCCTAATGTGATTTCTTGATAATGGGTGTGTTCCTTATCTTCTCCTCGTGTCTAAACTCTTCTCCATGGCTGGACCCCCAAATAATATTCCTTTACGTGCTAAGGGGTATCTAGATAGTGGGATAGGTTTAATAACTACCCTCACCCTAACGCGTACCCTAACCCTAACCCCTACACTAATCCTAACGCGTACCCTAATCCTAACCCGTACCCTAAACCGAGCCCTAACCCTAACACTAGCCCTAACCCTAACCCTAACCCATACCCTACGCCCTACCCGAACCCCTCCCCGAACCCGTACCCTAAGCCATACCCTAGCCCTCACCCTAACCCTAACACTAACCCTAAGCTACCCTTGACTGCTTCTGCCTCCAATAGATTTCCTAAGCACTAGTGTTTTAAGGAACAGGTTAAAAAGAGAATCCTATTATGATTTCGTGATAATGGGTGTGTTCCTTATCTTCTCCTAGTGTCTAAACTCTTCTCCATGGCTGGACCCCCAAACAATATTCCTTTACGTGCTAAGGGGTATCTAGAGAGTGGGATAGGTTTAATAACTACCCTCACCCTAAAGCGTACCCTTACCCTAACCACTACCCTAACACTAACGCGTACCCTAATCCTAACCCGTACCCTAAACCGAGCCCTAACCCTAACCCTTGCCCTAACCCTAACCCTAACCCATACCCTACGCCCTACCCGAACCCCTCCCCGAACCCGTACCCTAAGCCGTACCCTAACCCTCACCCTAACCCTAACCCTAACCCTAAGCTACCCTTGACTGCTTCTTCCTCCAATATATTTCCTAAGCACTAGTGTTTTAAGGAACAGGTTAAAAAGAGAATCCTAATGTGATTTCTTGATAATGGGTGTGTTCCTTATCTTCTCCTAGTGTCTAAACTCTTCTCCATGGCTGGACCCCCAAATAATATTCCTTTACGTGCTAAGGGGTATCTAGAGAGTGGGATAGGTTTAATAACTAACCTCACCCTATCGCGTACCCTAACCCTAACCCCTACCCTAACACTAACGCGTACCCTAATCCTAACCCGTACCCTAAACCGAGCCCTAACCCTAACACTAACCCTAACCATAACCCTAACCCTAACCCATACCCTACGCCCTACCCGAACCCCTCCCCGAACCCGTACCCTAAGCCATACCCTAACCCTCACCGTAAACCTAACCCTAACCCTAAGCTACCCTTGACTGCTTCTGCCTCCAATAGATTTCCTAAGCACTAGTGTTTTAAGGAACAGGTGAAAAAGAGAATCCTAATGTGATTTCTTGATAATGGGTGTGTTCCTTATCTTCTCCTCGTGTCTAAACTCTTCTCCATGGCTGGACCCCCAAATAATATTCCTTTATGTGCTAAGGGGTATCTAGAGAGTGGGATAGGTTTAATAAATACCCCCACCCTAACGCGTACCCTAACCCTAACCCCTACCCTAACCCTAACACGTACCCTAATCCTAACCCATAACGTAAACCGAGCCCTAACCATAACTCTAGCCCTAACCCTATACCTAACACATACCCTACGCCCTCCCCGAACCCCTCCCCGAACCCGTACCCTAAGCCATACCCTAACCCTCACCCTAACCCTAACCCTAACCCTAAGCTACCCTTGACTGCTTCTGCCTCCAATAGATTTCCTAAGCACTAGTGTTTTAAGGAACAGGTTAAAAAGAGAATCCTAAAGTGATTTCGTGATAATGGGTGTGTTCCTTATCTTCTCCTAGTGGCTAAACACTTCTCCAGGGCTGGACCCCCAATAATATTCCTGTACGTGCTAAGGGGTATCTAGAGAGTGGGATAGGTTTAATAACTACCCTCACCCTAACGCGTACACTAACCCTAACCCCTACCCTAACCCTAACGCGTACCCTAATCCTAACCCGTACCCTAAACCGAGCCCTAACCCTAACACTAACCCTAACCCTAACCCTAACCCATACCCTACGCCCTGCCCGAAACCCTCCCCGAACCCGTACCCTAAGCCGTACCCTAACCCTCACCCTAACCCTAACCCTAACCCTAAGCTACCCTTGACTGCTTCTGCCTCCAATAGATTTCCTAAGCACTAGTGTTTTAAGGAACAGGTTAAAAAGAGAATCCTAATGTGATTTCGTGATAATGGGTGTGTTCCTTATCTTCTCCTCGTGTCTAAACTCTTCTCCATGGCTGGACCCCCAAATAATATTCCTTTATGTGCTAAGGGGTATCTAGAGAGTGTGATAGGTTTAATAACTACCCTCACCCTAATACGTACCCTAACCCTAACCCCTACCCTAACCCTAACGCGTACCCTAATCCTAACCCGTACCCTAAACCGAGCCCTAACCATAACACTAACCCTAACCCTAACCCTAACCCATACCCTACGCCCTACCCGAACCCCTCCACGAACCCGTACCCAAAGCCGTACCATAACCCTCACCCTAACCCTAACCCTAACCCTAAGCTACCCTTGACGGCTTCTGCCTCCAATAGATTTCCTAAGCACTAGTGTTTTAAGGAACAGGTTAAAAAGAGAATCCTAATGTGATTTCTTGATAATGGGTGTGTTCCTTATCTTCTCCTAGTGTCTAAACTCTTCTCCATGGCTGGACCCCCAAATAATATTCCTTTACGTGCTAAGGGGTATCTACAGAGTGGGATAGGTTTAATAACTACCCTCACCCTAAAGCGTACCCTTACCCTAACCACTACCCTAACACTAACACGTACCCTAATCCTAACCCGTACCCTTAACCGAGCCCTAACCCTAACACTAACCCTAACCCTAACCCTAACCCATACCCTACGCCCTACCCGAACCCCTCCCCAAACCCGTACCCTAAGCCGTACCCTAACCCTCACCCTAACCCTAACCCTAACCCTAAGCTACCCTTGACTGCTTCTGCCTCCAATAGATTTCCTAAGCACTAGTGTTTTAAGGAACAGGTTAAAAAGAGAATCCTAATGTGATTTCGTGATAATGGGTGTGTTCCTTATCTTCTCCTCGTGTCTATACTCTTCTCCATGGCTGGACCCCCAAATAATATTCCTTTACGTGCTAAGGGGTATCTAGAGAGTGGGATAGGTTTAATAACTACTCCCACCCTAACGCGTAAACTAACCCTAACCCCTACCCTAACCCTAACGCGTACCCTAATCCTAACCCGTACCCTAAACCGAGCCCTAAACCTAACACTAACCCTAACCCTAACCCTAACCTATATCCTACACACTACCCGAACCCCTCCTCGAACCCGTACCCTAAGCCATACCCTAACCCTCACCCTCACCCTAACCCTAACCCTAAGCTACCCTTGACTGCTTCTGCCTCCAATAGATTTCCTAAGCACTAGTGTTTTAAGGAACAGGTTAAAAAGAGAATCCTAATGTGATTTCGTGATAATGGGTGTGTTCCTTATCTTCTCCTCGTGTCTAAACTCTTCTCCATTGCTGGACCCCCAATAATATTCCTGTACGTGCTAAGGGGTATCTAGAGAGTGGGATAGGTTTAATAACTACCCTCACCCTAACGCGTACACTAACCCTAACCCCTACCCTAACCCTAACGCGTACCCTAATCCTAACCCGTACCCTAAACCGAGCCCTAACCCTAACACTAACCCTAACCCTAACCCTAACCCATACCCTACGCCCTACCCGAACCCCTCCCCGAACCCGTACCCTAAGCCGTACCCTAACCCTCACCCTAACCCTAACCCTAACCCTAAGCTACCCTTGACGGCTTCTGCCTCCAATAGATTTCGTAAGCACTAGTGTTTTAAGGAACAGGTTAAAAAGAGAATCCTAATGTGATTTCGTGATAATGGGTGTGTTCCTTATCTTCTCCTAGTGTCTAAACTCTTCTCCATGGCTGGACCCCCAAATAATATTCCTGTACGTGCTAAGGGGTATCTAGAGAGTGGGATAGGTTTAATAACTACCCTCACCCTAAAGCGTACACTAACCCTAACCACTACCCTAACACTAACGCGTACCCTAATCCTAACCCGTACCCTTAACCGAGCCCTAACCCTAACACTAAACCTAACCCTAACCCTAACCCATACCCTACGCCCTACCCGAACCCCTCCCTGAACCCGTAACCTAAGCCGTACCCTAACCCTCACCCTAACCCTAACCCTAACCCTAAGCTACCCTTGACTGCTTCTGCCTCCAAAAGATTTCCTAAGCATTAGTGTTTTAAGGAACAGGTTAAAAAGAGAATCCTAATGTGATTTCTTGATAATGGGTGTGTTCCTTATCTTCTCCTCGTGTCTAAACTCTTCTCCATGGCTGGACCCCCAAATAATATTCCTTTACGTGCTAAGGGGTATCTAGAGAGTGGGATAGGTTTAATAACTACCCTCACCCTAACGCGTACCCTAACCCTAACCCCTACCCTAATCCTAACGCGTACCCTAATCCTAACCCGTACCCTAAACCGAGCCCTAACCCTAACACTAGCCCTAACCCTAACCCTAACCCATACCCTACGCCCTACGCAAACCCCTCCCCGAACCCGTACCCTAAGCCATACCCTAGCCCTCACCCTAACCCTAACACTAACCCTAAGCTACCCTTGACTGCTTCTGCCTCCAATAGATTTCCTAAGCACTAGTGTTTTAAGGAACAGGTTAAAAAGAGAATCCTATTATGATTTCGTGATAATGGGTGTGTTCCTTATCTTCTCCTAGTGTCTAAACTCTTCTCCATGGCTGGACCACCAAACAATATTCCTTTACGTGCTAAGGGGTATCTAGAGAGTGGGATAGGTTTAATAACTACCCTCACCCTAAAGCGTACCCTTACCCTAACCACTACCCTAACACTAACGCGTACCCTAATCCTACCCCGTACCCTTAACCGAGCCCTAACCCTAACACTAACCCTAACCCTAACCCTAACCCATACCCTACGCCCTACCCGAACCCCTCCCCGAACCCGTACCCTAAGCCGTACCCTAACCCTCTCCCTAACCCTAACCCTAACCCTAAGCTACCCTTGACTGCTTCTTCCTCCAATACATTTCCTAAGCACTAGTGTTTTAAGGAACAGGTTAAAAAGAGAATCCTAATGTGATTTCTTGATAATGGGTGTGTTCCTTATCTTCTCCTAGTGTCTAAACTCTTCTCCATGGCTGGACCCCCAAATAATATTCCTTTACGTGCTAAGGGGTATCTAGAGAGTGGGATAGGTTTAAAAACTAACCTCACCCTATCGCGTACCCTAACCCTAACCCCTACCCTAACACTAACGCGTACCCTAATCCTAACCCGTACCCTAAACCGAGCCCTAACCCTAACACTAACCCTAACCCTAACCCTAACCCATACCCTACGCCCTACCCGAACCCCTCCCCGAACCCGTACCCTAAGCCATACCCTAACCCTCACCCTAACCCTAACCCTAAACCTAAGCTACCCTTGACTGCTTCTTCCTCCAATAGATTTCCTAAGCACTAGTGTTTTAAGGAACAGGTGAAAAAGAGAATCCTAATGTGATTTCTTGATAATGGGTGTGTTCCTCATCTTCTCCTCGTGTCTAAACTCTTCTCCATGGCTGGACCCCCAAATAATATTCCTTTATGTGCTAAGGGGTATCTAGAGAGTGGGATAGGTTTAATAAATACCCCCACCCTAACGCGTACCCTAACCCTAACCCCTACCCTAACCCTAACACGTACCCTAATCCTAACCCATAACCTAAACCGAGCCCTAACCATAACTCTAGCCCTAACCCTATACCTAACCCATACCCTACGCCCTCCCCGAACCCCTCCCCGAACCCGTACCCTAAGCCATACCCTAACCCTCACCCTAACCCTAACCCTAACCCTAAGCTACCCTTGACTGCTTCTGCCTCCAATAGATTTCCTAAGCACTAGTGTTTTAAGGAACAGGTTAAAAAGAGAATCCTAAAGTGATTTCGTGATAATGGGTGTGTTCCTTATCTTCTCCTAGTGGCTAAACACTTCTCCATGGCTGGACCCCCAATAATATTCCTGTACGTGCTAAGGGGTATCTAGAGAGTGGGATAGGTTTAATAACTACCCTCACCCTAACGCGTACACTAACCCTAACCCCTACCCTAACCCTAACGCGTACCCTAATCCTAACCCGTACCCTAAACCGAGCCCTAACCCTAACACTAACCCTAACCCTAACCCTAACCCATACCCTACGCCCTGCCCGAAACCCTCCCCGAACCCGTACCCTAAGCCGTACCCTAACCCTCACCCTAACCCTAACCCTAACCCTAAGCTACCCTTGACGGCTTCTGCCTCCAATATATTTCCTAAGCACTAGTGTTTTAAGGAACAGGTTAAAAAGAGAATCCTAATGTGATTTCGTGATAATGGGTGTGTTCCTTATCTTCTCCTCGTGTCTAAACTCTTCTCCATGGCTGGACCCCCAAATAATATTCCTTTATGTGCTATGGGGTATCTAGAGAGTGTGATAGGTTTAATAACTACCCTCACCCTAATACGTACCCTAACCCTAACCCCTACCCTAACCCTAACGCGTACCCTAATCCTAACCCGTACCCTAAACCGAGCCCTAACCATAACACTAACCCTAACCCTAACCCTAACCCATACCCTACGCCCTACCCGAACCCCTCCACGAACCCGTACCCTAAGCCGTACCCTAACCCTCACCCTAACCCTAACCCTAACCCTAAGCTACCCTTGACGGCTTCTGCCTCCAATAGATTTCCTAAGCACTAGTGTTTTAAGGAACAGGTTAAAAAGAGAATCCTAATGTGATTTCTTGATAATGGGTGTGTTCCTTATCTTCTCCTAGTGTCTAAACTCTTCTCCATGGCTGGACCCCCAAATAATATTCCTTTACGTGCTAAGGGGTATCTAGAGAGTGGGATAGGTTTAATAACTACCCTCACCCTAACGCGTACCCTAACCCTAACCCCTACCCTAATCCTAACGCGTACCCTAATCCTAACCCGTACCCTAAACCGAGCCCTAACCCTAACACTAGCCCTAACACTAACCCTAACCCATACCCTACGCCCTACGCAAACCCCTCCCCGAACCCGTACCCTAAGCCATACCCTAGCCCTCACCCTAACCCTAACACTAACCCTAAGCTACCCTTGACTGCTTCTGCCTCCAACAGATTTCCTAAGCACTAGTGTTTTAAGGAACAGGTTAAAAAGAGAATCCTATTATGATTTCGTGATAATGGGTGTGTTCCTTATCTTCTCCTAGTGTCTAAACTCTTCTCCATGGCTGGACCCCCAAACAATATTCCTTTACGTGCTAAGGGGTATCTAGAGAGTGGGATAGGTTTAATAACTACCCTCACCCTAAAGCGTACCCTTACCCTAACCACTACCCTAACACTAACGCGTACCCTAATCCTACCCCGTACCCTTAACCGAGCCCTAACCCTAACACTAACCCTAACCCTAACCCTAACCCATACCCTACGCCCTACCCGAACCCCTCCCCGAACCCGTACCCTAAGCCGTACCCTAACCCTCTCCCTAACCCTAACCCTAACCCTAAGCTACCCTTGACTGCTTCTTCCTCCAATACATTTCCTAAGCACTAGTGTTTTAAGGAACAGGTTAAAAAGAGAATCCTAATGTGATTTCTTGATAATGGGTGTGTTCCTTATCTTCTCCTAGTGTCTAAACTCTTCTCCATGGCTGGACCCCCAAAAAATATTACTTTACGTGCTAAGGGGTATCTAGAGAGTGGGATAGGTTTAATAACTAACCTCACCCTATCGCGTACCCTAACCCTAACCCCTACCCTAACACTAACGCGTACCCTAATCCTAACCCGTACCCTAAACCGAGCCCTAACCCTAACACTAACCCTAACCCTAACCCTAACCCATACCCTACGCCCTACCCGAACCCCTCCCCGAACCCGTACCCTAAGCCATACCCTAACCCTCACCCTAACCCTAACCCTAAACCTAAGCTACCCTTGACTGCTTCTGCCTCCAATAGATTTCCTAAGCACTAGTGTTTTAAGGAACAGGTGAAAAAGAGAATCCTAATGTGATTTCTTGATAATGGGTGTGTTCCTCATCTTCTCCTCGTGTCTAAACTCTTCTCCATGGCTGGACCCCCAAATAATATTCCTTTATGTGCTAAGGGGTATCTAGAGAGTGGGATAGGTTTAATAAATACCCCCACCCTAACGCGTACCCTAACCCTAACCCCTACCCTAACCCTAACACGTACCCTAATCCTAACCCATAACCTAAACCGAGCCCTAACCATAACTCTAGCCCTAACCCTATACCTAACCCATACCCTACGCCCTCCCCGAACCCCTCCCCGAACCCGTACCCTAAGCCATACCCTAACCCTCACCCTAACCCTAACCCTAACCCTAAGCTACCCTTGACTGCTTCTGCCTCCAATAGATTTCCTAAGCACTAGTGTTTTAAGGAACAGGTTAAAAAGAGAATCCTAAAGTGATTTCGTGATAATGGGTGTGTTCCTTATCTTCTCCTAGTGGCTAAACACTTCTCCATGGCTGGACCCCCAATAATATTCCTGTACGTGCTAAGGGGTATCTAGAGAGTGGGATAGGTTTAATAACTACCCTCACCCTAACGCGTACACTAACCCTAACCCCTACCCTAACCCTAACGCGTACCCTAATCCTAACCTGTACCCTAAACCGAGCCCTAACCCTAACACTAACCCTAACCCTAACCCTAACCCATACCCTACGCCCTGCCCGAAACCCTCCCCGAACCCGTACCCTAAGCCGTACCCTAACCCTCACCCTAAACCTAACCCTAACCCTAAGCTACCCTTGACGGCTTCTGCCTCCAATATATTTCCTAAGCACTAGTGTTTTAAGGAACAGGTTAAAAAGAGAATCCTAATGTGATTTCTTGATAATGGGTGTGTTCCTTATCTTCTCCTCGTGTCTAAACTCTTCTCCATGGGTGGACCCCCAAATAATATTCCTTTAAGTGCTAAGGGGTATCTAGAGAGTGGGATAGGTTTAATAACTACCCTCACCCTAACGCGTACCCTAACCCTAACCCCTACCCTAACCCTAACGCGTACCCTAATCCTAACCCGTACCCTAAACCGAGCCCTAAACCTAACACTAGCCCTAACCCTAACCCTAACCCATACCCTACGCCCTACCCGAACCCCTCCCCGAACCCGTACCCTAAGCCGTACCCTAACCCTCACCCTAACCCTAACCCTAACCCTAAGCTACCCTTGACTGCTTCTGCCTCCAATAGATTTCCTAAGCACTAGTGTTTTAAGGAACAGGTTAAAAAGAGAATCCTAATGTGATTTCGTGATAATGGGTGTGTTCCTTATCTTCTCCTCGTGTCTAAACTCTTCTCCATGGCTGGACCCCCAAATAATATTCCTTTATGTGCTAAGGGGTATCTAGAGAGTGTGATAGGTTTAATAACTACCCTCACCCTAATACGTACCCTAACCCTAACCCCTACCCTAACCCTAACGCGTACCCTAATCCTAACCCGTACCCTAAACCGAGCCCTAACCATAACACTAACCCTAACCCTAACCCTAACCCATACCCTACGCCCTACCCGAACCCCTCCACGAACCCGTACCCTAAGCCGTACCCTAACCCTCACCCTAACCCTAACCCTAACCCTAAGCTACCCTTGACGGCTTCTGCCTCCAATAGATTTCCTAAGCACTAGTGTTTTAAGGAACAGGTTAAAAAGAGAATCCTAATGTGATTTCTTGATAATGGGTGTGTTCCTTATCTTCTCCTAGTGTCTAAACTCTTCTCCATGGCTGGACCCCCAAATAATATTCCTTTACGTGCTAAGGGGTATCTAGAGAGTGGGATAGGTTTAATAACTACCCTCACCCTAAAGCGTACCCTTACCCTAACCACTACCCTAACACTAACGCGTACCCTAATCCTAACCCGTACCCTTAACCGAGCCCTAACCCTAACACTAACCCTAAACCTAACCCTAACCCATACCCTACGCCCTACCCGAACCCCTCCCCGAACCCGTACCCTAAGCCGTACCCTAACCCTCACCCTAACCCTAACCCTAACCCTAAGCTACCCTTGACTGCTTCTTCCTCCAATAGATTTCCTAAGCACTAGTGTTTTAAGGAACAGGTTAAAAAGAGAATCCTAATGTGATTTCTTGATAATGGGTGTGTTCCTTATCTTCTCCTCGTGTCTAAACTCTTCTCCATGGCTGGACCCCCAAATAATATTCCTTTAAGTGCTAAGGGGTATCTAGAGAGTGGGATAGGTTTAATAACTACCCTCACCCTAACGCGTACCCTAACCCTAACCCCTACCCTAACCCTAACGCGTACCCTAATCCTAACCCTAACCCTAAACCGAGCCCTAAACCTAACACTAACGCTAACCCTAACCCTAACCCATACCCTACACCCTACCCGAACCCCTCCCCGAACCCGTACCCTAAGCCATACCCTAACCCTCACCCTAACCCTAACCCTAACCCTAAGCTACCCTTGACTGCTTCTGCCTCCAATAGATTTCCTAAGCACTAGTGTTTTAAGGAACAGGTTAAAAAGAGAATCCTAATGTGATTTCGTGATTGGGTGTGTTCCTTATCTTCTCCTAGTGTCTAAACTCTTCTCCATGGCTGGACCCCCAATAATATTCCTGTACGTGCTAAGGGGTATCTAGAGAGTGGGATAGGTTTAATAACTACCCTCACCCTAACGCGTACACTAACCCTAACCACTACCCTAACACTAACGCGTACCCTAATCCTAACCCGTACCCTTAACCGAGCCCTAACCCTAACACTAACCCTAACCCTAACCCTAACCCATACCGTACGCCCTACCCGAACTCCTCCCTGAACCCGTACCCTAAGTCGTACCCTAACCCTCACCCTAACCCTAACCCTAACCCTAAGCTACCCTTGACTGCTTCTTCCTCCAATAGATTTCCTAAGCACTAGTGTTTTAAGGAACAGGTTAAAAAGAGAATCCTAATGTGATTTCTTGATAATGTGTGTGTTCCTTATCTTCTCCTCGTGTCTAAACTCTTCTCCATGGCTGGACCCCCAAATAATATTCCTTTAAGTGCTAAGGGGTATCTAGAGAGTGGGATATGTTTAATAACTACCCTCACCCTAACGCGTACCCTAACCCTAACTCCTACCCTAACCCTAACGCGTACCCTAATCCTAACCCGTACCCTAAACCGAGCCCTAAACCTAACACTAGCCCTAACCCTAACCCTAATCCATACCCTACGCCCTACCCGAACCCCTCCCCGAACCCGTACCCTAACCCGTACCCTAACCCTCACCCTAACCCTAACCCTAACCCTAAGCTACCCTTGACTGCTTCTGCCTCCAATACATTTCATAAGCACTAATGTTTTAAGGAACAGGTTAAAAAGAGAATCCTAATGTGATTTCGTGATAATGGGTGTGTTCCTTATCTTCTCCTCGTGTCTAAACTCTTCTCCATGGCTGGACCCCCAAATAATATTCCTTTATGTGCTAAGGGGTATCTAGAGAGTGTGATAGGTTTAATAACTACCCTCACCCTAATACGTACCCTAACCCTAACCCCTACCCTACCCCTAACGCGTACCCTAATCCTAACCCGTACCCTAAACCGAGCCCTAAACCTAACACTAACCCTAACCCTAACCCTAACCCATAACCTACGCCCTACCCGAACCCCTCCCCGAACCCGTACCCTAACCCGTACCCTAACCCTCACCCTAACCCTAACCCTAACCCTAAGCTACCCTTGACTGCTTCTGCCTCCAATACATTTCCTAAGCACTAGTGTTTTAAGGAACAGGTTAAAAAGAGAATCCTAATGTGATTTCGTGATAATGGGTGTGTTCCTTATCTTCTCCTCGTGTCTAAACTCTTCTCCATGGCTGGACCCCCAAATAATATTCCTTTATGTGCTAAGGGGTATCTAGAGAGTGTGATAGGTTTAATAACTACCCTCACCCTAATACGTACCCTAACCCTAACCCCTACCCTAACCCTAACGCGTACCCTAATCCTAACCCGTACCCTAAACCGAGCCCTAACCATAACACTAACCCTAACCCTAACCCTAACCCATACCCTACGCCCTACCCGCACCCCTCCACGAACCCGTACCCTAAGCCGTACCCTAACCCTCACCCTAACCCTAACCCTAACCCTAAGCTACCCTTGACGGCTTCTGCCTCCAATAGATTTCCTAAGCACTAGTGTTTTAAGGAACAGGTTAAAAAGAGAATCCTAAAGTGATTTCTTGATAATGGGTGTGTTCCTTATCTTCTCCTAGTGTCTAAACTCTTCTCCATGGCTGGACCCCCAAATAATATTACTTTACGTGCTAAGGGGTATCTAGAGAGTGGGATAGGTTTAATAACTACCCTCACCCTAAAGCGTACCCTAACCCTAACCACTACCCTAACACTAACGCGTACCCTAATCCTAACCCGTACCCTTAACCGAGCCCTAACCCTAACACTAACCCTAACCCTAACCCTAACCCATACCGTACGCCCTACCCGAACTCCTCCCTGAACCCGTACCCTAAGTCGTACCCTAACCCTCACCCTAACCCTAACCCTAACCCTAAGCTACCCTTGACTGCTTCTTCCTCCAATAAATTTCCTAAGCACTAGTGTTTTAAGGAACAGGTTAAAAAGAGAATCCTAATGTGATTTCTTGATAATGGGTGTGTTCCTTATCTTCTCCTCGTGTCTAAACTCTTCTCCATGGCTGGACCCACAAATAATATTCCTTTACGTGCTAAGGGGTATCTAGAGAGTGGGATAGGTTTAATAACTACCCTCACCCTAACGCGTACCCTAACCCTAACCCCTACCCTAACCCTAACGCGTACCCTAATCCTAACCCGTACCCTAAACCGAGCCCTAAACCTAACACTAGCCCTAACCCTAACCCTAATCCATACCCTACGCCCTACCCGAACCCCTCCCCGAACCCGTACCCTAACCCGTACCCTAACCCTCACCCTAACCCTAACCCTAACCCTAAGCTACCCTTGACTGCTTCTGCCTCCAATACATTTCCTAAGCACTAATGTTTTAAGGAACAGGTTAAAAAGAGAATCCTAATGTGATTTCGTGATAATGGGTGTGTTCCTTATCTTCTCCTCGTGTCTAAACTCTTCTCCATGGCTGGACCCCCAAATAATATTCCTTTATGTGCTAAGGGGTATCTAGAGAGTGTGATAGGTTTAATAACTACCCTCACCCTAATACGTACCGTAACCCTAACCCCTACCCTACCCCTAACGCGTACCCTAATCCTAACCCGTACCCTAAACCGAGCCCTAAACCTAACACTAACCCTAACCCTAACCCTAACCCATAACCTACGCCCTACCCGAACCCCTCCCCGAACCCGTACCCTAACCCGTACCCTAACCCTCACCCTAACCCTAACCCTAACCCTAAGCTACCCTTGACTGCTTCTGCCTCCAATACATTTCCTAAGCACTAGTGTTTTAAGGAACAGGTTAAAAAGAGAATCCTAATGTGATTTCGTGATAATGGGTGTGTTCCTTATCTTCTCCTCGTGTCTAAACTCTTCTCCATGGCTGGACCCCCAAATAATATTCCTTTATGTGCTAAGGGGTATCTAGAGAGTGTGATAGGTTTAATAACTACCCTCACCCTAATACGTACCCTAACCCTAACCCCTACCCTAACCCTAACGCGTACCCTAATCCTAACCCGTACCCTAAACCGAGCCCTAACCATAACACTAACCCTAACCCTAACCCTAACCCATACCCTACGCCCTACCCGCACCCCTCCACGAACCCGTACCCTAAGCCGTACCCTAACCCTCACCCTAACCCTAACCCTAACCCTAAGCTACCCTTGACGGCTTCTGCCTCCAATAGATTTCCTAAGCACTAGTGTTTTAAGGAACAGGTTAAAAAGAGAATCCTAATGTGATTTCTTGATAATGGGTGTGTTCCTTATCTTCTCCTAGTGTCTAAACTATTGTCCATGGCTGGACCCCCAAATAATATTCCTTTACGTGCTAAGGGGTATCTAGAGAGTGGGATAGGTTTAATAACTACCCTCATCCTAAAGCGTACCCTTACCCTAACCACTACCCTAACACTAACGCGTACCCTAATCCTAACCCGTACACTTAACCGAGCCCTAACCCTAACACTAACCCTAACCCTAACCCTAACCCATACCCTACGCCCTACCCGAACCCCTCCCCGAACCCGTACCCTAAGCCGTACCCTAACCCTCACCCTAACCCTAACCCTAACCCTAAGCTACCCTTGACTGCTTCTGCGTCCAATACATTTCCTAAGCACTAGTGTTTTAAGGAACAGGTTAAAAAGAGAATCCTAATGTGATTTCTTGATAATGGGTGTGTTCCTTATCTTCTCCTCGTGACTAAACTCTTCTCCATGGCTGGACCCCCAAATAATATTCCTTTACATGCTAAGGGGTATCTAGAGAGTGGGATAGGTTTAATAACTACTCCCACCCTAACGCGTACCCTAACCCTAACCCCTACCCTAACCCTAACGCGTACCCTAATCGTAACCCGTACCCTAAACCGAGCCCTAAACCTAACACTAACCCTAACCCTAACCCTAACCCATACCCTACACCCTACCCGAACCCCTCCCCGAACCCGTACCCTAAGCCATACCCTAACCCTCACCCTAACCCTAACCCTAACCCTAAGCTACCCTTGACTGCTTCTGCCTCCAATAGATTTCCTAAGCACTAGTGTTTTAAGGAACAGGTTAAAAAGAGAATCCTAATGTGATTTCGTGATAATGGGTGTGTTCCTTATCTTCTCCTAGTGTCTAAACTCTTATCCATGGCTGGACCCCCAATAATATTCCTGTACGTGCTAAGGGGTATCTAGAGAGTGGGATAGGTTTAATAACTACCCTCACCCTAAAGCGTACCCTTACCCTAACCACTACCCTAACACTAACACGTACCCTAATCCTAACCCGTACCCTTAACCGAGCCCTAACCCTAACACTAACCCTAACCCTAACCCTAACCCATACCCTACGCCCTACCCGAACCCGTCCCCGGACCCGTACCCTAAGCCGTACCCTAACCCTCACCCTAACCCTAACCCTAACCCTAAGCTACCCTTGACTGCTTCTTCCTCCAATAGATTTCCTAAGCACTAGTGTTTTAAGGAACAGGTTAAAAAGAGAATCCTAATGTGATTTCTTGGTAATGGGTGTGTTCCTTATCTTCTCCTCGTGTCTAAACTCTTCTCCATGGCTGGACCCCAAAATAATATTCCTTTAAGTGCTAAGGGGTATCTAGAGAGTGGGATAGGTTTAATAACTACCCTCACCCTAACGCGTACCCTAACCCTAACCCCTACCCTAACCCTAACGCGTACCCTAATCCTAACCCGTACCCTAAACCGAGCCCTAACCCTAACACTAACCCTAACCCTAACCCTAACCCATACCCTACGCCCTACCCGAACCCCTCCCCGAACCCGTACCCTAAGCCGTACCCTAACCCTCACCCTAACCCTAACCCTAACCCTAAGCTACCCTTGACGGCTTCTGCCTCCAATAGATTTCGTAAGCACTAGTGTTTTAAGGAACAGGTTAAAAAGAGTATCCTAATGTGATTTCGTGATAATGGGTGTGTTCCTTATCTTCTCCTCGTGTCGAAACTCTTCTCCATGGCTGGACCCCCAAATAATATTCCTTTATGTGCTAAGGGGTATCTAGAGAGTGTGATAGGTTTAATAACTACCCTCACCCTAATACGTACCCTAACCCTAACCCCTACCCTAACCCTAACGCGTACCCTAATCCTAACCCGTACCCTTAACCGAGCCCTAACCCTGACACTAAACCTAACCCTAACCCTAACCCATACCCTACGCCCTACCCGAACCCCTCCCCGAACCCGTAACCTAAGCCGTACCCTAACCCTCACCCTAACCCTAACCCTAACCCTAAGCTACCCTTGACTGCTTCTGCCTCCAAAAGATTTCCTAAGCACTAGTGTTTTAAGGAACAGGTTAAAAAGAGAATCCTAATGTGATTTCTTGATAATGGGTGTGTTCCTTATCTTCTCCTCGTGTCTAAACTCTTCTCCATGGCTGGACCCCCAAATAATATTCCTTTACGTGCTAAGGGGTATCTAGAGAGTGGGATAGGTTTAATAACTACCCTCACCCTAACGCGTACCCTAACCCTAACCCCTACCCTAATCCTAACGCGTACTCTAATCCTAACCCGTACCCTAAACCGAGCCCTAACCCTAACACTAGCCCTAACCCTAACCCTAACCCATACCATACGCCCTACCCGAACCCCTCTCCGAACCCGTACCCTAAGCCATACCCTACCCTCACCCTAACCCTAACACTAACCCTAAGCTACCCTTGACTGCTTCTGCCTCCAATAGATTTCCTAAGCACTAGTGTTTTAAGGAACACGTTAAAAAGAGAATCCTATTATGATTTCGTGATAATGGGTGTGTTCCTTATCTTCTCCTCGTGTCTAAACTCTTCTCCATGGCTGGACCCCCAAATAATATTCCTTTACGTGCTAAGGGGTATCTAGAGAGTGGGATAGGTTTAATAACTACCCTCACCCTAACGCGTACCCTAACCCTAACCCCTACCCTAACCCTAACGCGTACCCTAATCCTAACCCGTATCCTAAACCGAGCCCTAAACCTAACACTAGCCCTAACCCTAACCCTAACCCATACCCTACGCTCTACCCGAACCCCTCCCCGAACACGTACCCTAAGCCGTACCCTAACCCTCACCCTAACCCTAACCCTAAACCTAAGCTACCCTTGACTGCTTCTGCCTCCAATAGATTTCCTAAGCACTAGTGTTTTAAGGAACAGGTTAAAAAGAGAATCCTAATGTGATTTCGTGATAATGGGTGTGTTCCTTATCTTCTCCTCGTGTCTAAACTCTTC
This sequence comes from Balaenoptera acutorostrata, assembly GCF_949987535.1. Lineage (NCBI taxonomy): Eukaryota > Metazoa > Chordata > Mammalia > Artiodactyla > Balaenopteridae > Balaenoptera > Balaenoptera acutorostrata. The sequence continues at coordinate 121,279 of NW_026646613.1, forward strand.
TCCATGGCTGGACCCCCAAATAATATTCCTTTACGTGCTAAGGGGTATCTAGAGAGTGGGATAGGTTTAATAACTACTCCCACCCTAACGCGTACCCTTACCCTAACCCCTACCCTAACCCTAACGCGTACCCTAATCCTAACCCGTACCCTAAACCGAGCCCTAAACCTAACACTAACCCTAACCCTAACCCTAACCCATAACCTACGCCCTACCCGAACCCCTCCCCGAACCCGTACCCTAAGCCATACCCTAACCCTCACCCTTACCCTAACCCTAACCCTAAGCTACCCTTGACTGCTTCTGCCTCCAATAGATTTCCTAAGCACTAGTGTTTTAAGGAACAGGTTAAAAAGAGAATCCTAATGTGATTTCGTGATAATGGGTGTGTTCCTTATCTTCTCCTCGTGTCTAAACTCTTCTCCATGGCTGGACCCCCAATAATATTCCTGTACGTGCTAAGGGGTATCTAGAGAGTGGGATAGGTTTAATAACTAACCTCACCCTAACGCGTACACTAACCCTAACCCCTACCCTAACCCTAACGCGTACCCTAATCCTAACCCGTACCCTAAACCGAGCCCTAACCCTAACACTAACCCTAACCCTAACCCTAACCCATACCCTACGCCCTACCCGAACCCCTCCCCGAACCCGTACCCTAAGCCGTACCCTAACCCTCACCCTAACCCTAACCCTAACCCTAAGCTACCCTTGACGGCTTCTGCCTCCAATAGATTTCCTAAGCACTAGTGTTTTAAGGAACAAGTTAAAAAGAGAATCCTAATGTGATTTCTTGATAATGGGTGTGTTCCTTATTTTCTCCTAGTGTCTAAACTCTTCTCCATGGCTGGACCCCCAAATAATATTCCTTTACGTGCTAAGGGGTATCTAGAGAGTGGGATAGGTTTAATAACTACCCTCACCCTAAAGCGTACCCTTACCCTAACCACTACCCTAACACTAACACGTACCCTAATCCTAACCCGTACCCTTAACCGAGCCCTAACCCTAACACTAACCCTAACCCTAACCCTAACCCATACCCTACGCCCTACCCGAACCCCTCCCCGAACCCGTACCCTAAGCCGTACCCTAACCCTCACCCTAACCCTAACCCTAACCCTAAGCTACCCTTGACGGCTTCTGCCTCCAATAGATTTCCTAAGCACTAGTGTTTTAAGGAACAAGTTAAAAAGAGAATCCTAATGTGATTTCTTGATAATGGGTGTGTTCCTTATTTTCTCCTAGTGTCTAAACTCTTCTCCATGGCTGGACCCCCAAATAATATTCCTTTACGTGCTAAGGGGTATCTAGAGAGTGGGATAGGTTTAATAACTACCCTCACCCTAAAGCGTACCCTTACCCTAACCACTACCCTAACACTAACACGTACCCTAATCCTAACCCGTACCCTTAACCGAGCCCTAACCCTAACACTAACCCTAACCCTAACCCTAACCCATACCCTACGCCCTACCCGAACCCCTCCCCGAACCCGTACCCTAAGCCATACCCTAACCCTCACCCTAACCCTAACCCTAACCCTAAGCTACCCTTGACTGCTTCTTCCTCCAATAGATTTCCTAAGCACTAGTGTTTTAAGGAACAGGTTAAAAAGAGAATCCTAATGTGATTTCTTGATAATGGGTGTGTTCCTTATCTTCTCCTCGTGTCTAAACTCTTCTCCATGGCTGGACCCCCAAATAATATTCCTTTACGTGCTAAGGGGTATCTAGAGAGTGGGATAGGTTTAATAACTACCCTCACCCTAACGCGTACCCTAACCCTAACCCCTACCCTAACCCTAACGCGTACCCTAATCCTAACCCGTATCCTAAACCGAGCCCTAAACCTAACACTAGCCCTAACCCTAACCCTAACCCATACCCTACGCTCTACCCGAACCCCTCCCCGAACACGTACCCTAAGCCGTACCCTAACCCTCACCCTAACCCTAACCCTAAACCTAAGCTACCCTTGACTGCTTCTGCCTCCAATAGATTTCCTAAGCACTAGTGTTTTAAGGAACAGGTTAAAAAGAGAATCCTAATGTGATTTCTTGATAATGGGTGTGTTCCTTATCTTCTCCTCGTGTCTAAACTCTTCTCCATGGCTGGACCCCCAAATAATATTCCTTTACGTGCTAAGGGGTATCTAGAGAGTGTGATAGGTTTAATAACTACTCCCACCCTAACGCGTACCCTTACCCTAACCCCTACCCTAACCCTAACGCGTACCCTAATCCTAACCCGTACCCTAAACCGAGCCCTAAACCTAACACTAACCCTAACCCTAACCCTAACCCATAACCTACGCCCTACCCGAAACCCTCCCCGAACCCGTACCCTAAGCCATACCCTAACCCTCACCCTTACCCTAACCCTAACCCTAAGCTACCCTTGACTGCTTCTGCCTCCAATAGATTTCCTAAGCACTAGTGTTTTAAGGAACAGGTTAAAAAGAGAATCCTAATGTGATTTCGTGATAATGGGTGTGTTCCTTATCTTCTCCTCGTGTCTAAACTCTTCTCCATGGCTGGACCCCCAATAATATTCCTGTACGTGCTAAGGGGTATCTAGAGAGTGGGATAGGTTTAATAACTACCCTCACCCTAACGCGTACACTAACCCTAACCCCTACCCTAACCCTAACGCGTACCCTAATCCTAACCCGTACCCTAAACCGAGCCCTAACCCTAACACTAACCCTAACCCTAACCCTAACCCATACCCTACGCCCTACCCGAACCCCTCCCCGAACCCGTACCCTAAGCCGTACCCTAACCCTCACCCTAACCCTAACCCTAACCCTAAGCTACCCTTGACGGCTTCTGCCTCCAATAGATTTCGTAAGCACTAGTGTTTTAAGGAACAGGTTAAAAAGAGAATCCTAATGTGATTTCGTGATAATGGGTGTGTTCCTTATCTTCTCCTAGTGTCTAAACTCTTCTCCATGGCTGGACCCCCAAATAATATTCCTGTACGTGCTAAGGGGTATCTAGAGAGTGGGATAGGTTTAATAACTACCCTCACCCTAAAGCGTACCCTAACCCAAACCACTACCCTAACACTAACGCGTACCCTAATCCTAACCCGTACCCTTAACCGAGCCCTATCCCTAACACTAAACCTAACCCTAACCCTAACCCATACCCTACGCCCTACCCGAACCCCTCCCCGAACACGTAACCTAAGCCGTACCCTAACCCTCACCCTAACCCTAACCCTAACCCTAAGCTACCCTTGACTGCTTCTGCCTCCAAAAGTTTTCCTAAGCACTAGTGTTTTAAGGAACAGGTTAAAAAGAGAATCCTAATGTGATTTCTTGATAATGGGTGTGTTCCTTATCTTCTCCTCGTGTCTAAACTCTTCTCCATGGCTGGACCCCCAAATAATATTCCTTTACGTGCTAAGGGGTATCTAGAGAGTGGGATAGGTTTAATAACTACCCTCACCCTAACGCGTACCCTAACCCTAACCCCTACCCTAATCCTAACGCGTACCCTAATCCTAACCCGTACCCTAAACCGAGCCCTAAACCTAACACTAGCCCTAACCCTAACCCTAACCCATACCCTACGCCCTAACCGAACCCCTCCCCGAACCCGTACCCTAAGCCATACCCTAGCCCTCACCCTAACCCTAACACTAACCCTAAGCTACCCTTGACTGCTTCTGCCTCCAATAGATTTCCTAAGCATTAGTGTTTTAAGGAACAGGTTAAAAAGAGAATCCTAATGTGATTTCTTGATAATGGGTGTGTTCCTTATCGTCTCCTAGTGTCTAAACTCTTCTCCATGGCTGGACCCCCAAACAATATTCCTTTACGTGCTAAGGGGTATCTAGAGAGTGGGATAGGTTTAATAACTACCCTCACCCTAACGCGTACCTAACTCTAACCCCTACCCTAACCCTAAAGCGTACCCTAATCCTAACCCGTACCCTAAACCGAGCCCTAACCCTAACACTAACTCTAACCCTAACCCTAACCCATACCCTACGCCCTACCCGAACCCCTCCCTGAACCCGTACACTAAACCGTACCCTAACCCTCACCCTAACCCTAACCCTAACCCTAAGCTACCCTTGACGGCTTCTGCCTCCAATAGATTTCCTAAGCACTAGTGTTTTAAGGAACAGGTTAAAAAGAGAATCCTAATGTGATTTCTTGATAATGGGTGTGTTCCTTATCTTCTCCTAGTGTCTAAACTCTTCTCCATGGCTGGACCCCCAAATAATATTCCTTTACGTGCTAAGGGGTATCTAGAGAGTGGGATAGGTTTAATAACTACCCTCACCCTAAAGCGTACCCTTACCCTAACCACTACCCTAACACTAACACGTACCCTAATCCTAACCCGTACCGTTAACCGAGCCCTAACCCTAACACTAACCCTAACCCTAACCCTAACCCATACCCTACGCCCTACCCGAACCCCTCCCCGAACCCGTACCCTAAGCCGTACCCTAACCCTCACCCTAACCCTAACCCTAACCCTAAGCTACCCTTGACTGCTTCTGCCTCCAATAGATTTCCTAAGCACTAGTGTTTTAAGGAACAGGTTAAAAAGAGAATCCTAATGTGATTTCTTGATAATGGGTGTTCCTTATCTTCTCCTCGTGTCTAAACTCTTCTCCATGGCTGGACCCCCAAATAATATTCCTTTACGTGCTAAGGGGTATCTAGAGAGTGGGATAGGTTTAATAACTACCCTCACCCTAACGCGTACCCTAACCCTAACCCCTACCCTAACCCTAACGCGTACCCTAATCCTAACCCGTATCCTAAATCGAGCCCTAAACCTAACACTAACCCTAACCCATACCCTACGCTCTACCCGAACCCCTCCCCGAACCCGTACCCTAAGCCGTACCCTAACCCTCACCCTAACCCTAACCCTAACCCTAAGCTACCCTTGACTGCTTCTGCCTCCAATAGATTTCCTAAGCACTAGTGTTTTAAGGAACAGGTTAAAAAGAGAATCCTAATGTGATTTCGTGATAATGGGTGTGTTCCTTATCTTCTCCTCGTGTCTAAACTCTTCTCCATGGCTGGACCCCCAAATAATATTCCTTTACGTGCTAAGGGGTATCTAGAGAGTGGGATAGGTTTAATAACTACTCCCCCCCTAACACGTACCCTTACCCTAACCCCTACCCTAACCCTAACGCGTACCCTAATCCTAACCCGTACCCTAAACCGAGCCCTAAACCTAACACTAACCCTAACCCTAACCCATAACCTACGCCCTACCCGAACCCCTCCCCGAACCCGTACCCTAAGCCATACCCTAACCCTCACCCTAACCCTAACCCTAACCCTAAGCTACCCTTGACTGCTTCTGCCTCCAATAGATTTCCTAAGCACTAGTGTTTTAAGGAACAGGTTAAAAAGAGAATCCTAATGTGATTTCGTGATTATGGGTGTGTTCCTTATCTTCTCCTCGTGTCTAAACTCTTCTCCATGGCTGGACCCCCAATAATATTCCTGTACGTGCTAAGGGGTATCTAGAGAGTGGGATAGGTTTAATAACTACCCTCACCCTAACGCGTACACTAACCCTAACCCCTACCCTAACCCTAACGCGTACCCTAATCCTAACCCGTAACCTAAACCGAGCCCTAACCCTAACACTAACCCTAACCCTAACCCTAACCCATACCCTACGCCCTACCCGAACCCCTCCCCGAACCCGTACCCTAAGCCGTACCCTAACCCTCACCCTAACCCTAACCCTAACCCTAAGCTACCCTTGACGGCTTCTGCCTCCAATAGATTTCGTAAGCACTAGTGTTTTAAGGAACAGGTTAAAAAGAGAATCCTAATGTGATTTCGTGATAATGGGTGTGTTCCTTATCTTCTCCTAGTGTCTAAAATCTTCTCCATGGCTGGACCCCCAAATAATATTCCTGTACGTGCTAAGGGGTATCTAGAGAGTGGGATAGGTTTAATAACTACCCTCACCCTAAAGCGTACCCTAACCCTAACCACTACCCTAACACTATCGCGTACCCTAATCCTAACCCGTACCCTTAACCGAGCCCTAACCCTAACACTAAACCTAACCCTAACCCTAACCCATACCCTACGCCCTACCCGAACCCCTACCCGAACCCGTAACCTAAGCCGTACCCTAACCCTCACCCTAACCCTAACCCTAACCCTAAGCTACCCTTGACTGCTTCTGCCTCCAAAAGATTTCCTAAGCACTAGTGTTTTAAGGAACAGGTTAAAAATAGAATCCTAATGTGATTTCTTGATAATGGGTGTGTTCCTTATCTTCTCCTCGTGTCTAAACTCTTCTCCATGGCTGGACCCCCAAATAATATTCCTTTACGTGCTAAGGGGTATCTAGAGAGTGGGATAGGTTTAATAACTACCCTCACCCTAACGCGTACCCTAACCCTAACCCCTACCCTAATCCTAACGCGTACCCTAATCCTAACCCGTACCCTAAACCGAGCCCTAAACCTAACACTAGCCCTAACCCTAACCCTAACCCATACCCTACGCCCTACCCGAACCCCTCCCCGAACCCGTACCCTAAGCCATACCCTAGCCCTCACCCTAACCCTAACACTATCCCTAAGCTACCCTTGACTGCTTCTGCCTCCAATAGATTTCCTAAGCACTAGTGTTTTAAGGAACAGGTTAAAAAGAGAATCCTATTATGATTTCGTGATAATGGGTGTGTTCCTTATCTTCTCCTAGTGTCTAAACTCTTCTCCATGGCTGGACCCCCAAACAATATTCCTTTACGTGCTAAGGGGTATCTAGAGAGTGGGATAGGTTTAATAACTACCCTCACTCTAACGCGTACCCTAACTCTAACCCCTACCCTAACCCTAAAGCATACCCTAATCCTAACCCGTACCCTAAACCGAGCCCTAACCCTAACACTAACTCTAACCCTAACCCTAACCCATACCCTACGCCCTACCCGAACCCCTCCCTGAACCCGTACACTAAACCGTACCCTAACCCTCACCCTAACCCTAACCCTAACCCTAAGCTACCCTTGACGGCTTCTGCCTCCAATAGATTTCCTAAGCACTAGTGTTTTAAGGAACAGGTTAAAAGGAGAATCCTAATGTGATTTCTTGATAATGGGTGTGTTCCTTATCTTCTCCTCGTGTCTAAACTCTTCTCCATGGCTGGACCCCCAAATAATATTCCCTTACGTGCTAAGGGGTATCTAGAGAGTGGGATAGGTTTAATAACTACCCTCACCCTAACGCGTTCCCTAACCCTAACCCCTACCCTAACCCTAACGCGTACCCTAATCCTAACCCGTACCCTAAACCGAGCCCTAACCCTAACACTAGCCCTAACCCTAACCCTAACCAATACCCTACGCCCTACCCGAACCCCTCCCCGAACCCGTACCCTAAGCCGTACCCTAACCCTCACCCTAACCCTAAGCTACCCTTGACTGCTTCTGCCTCCAATAGATTTCCTAAGCACTAGTGTTTTAAGGAACAGGTTAAAAAGAGAATCCTAATGTGATTTCTTGATAATGGGTGTGTTCCTTATCTTCTCCTAGTGTCTAAACTCTTCTCCATGGCTGGACCCCCAAATAATATTCCTTTACGTGCTAAGGGGTATCTAGAGAGTGGGATAGGTTTAATAACTACCCTCACCCTAAAGCGTACCCTTACCCTAACCACTACCCTAACACTAACACGTATCCTAATCCTAACCCGTACCGTAAACCGAGCCCTAAACCTAACACTAACCCTCACCCTAACCCTAACCCATACCCTACGCCCTACCCGAACCCCTCCCCGAACCCGTACCCTAAGCCGTACCCTAACCCTCACCCTAACCCTAACCCTAACCCTAAGCTACCCTTGACTGCTTCTTCCTCCAATAGATTTCCTAAGCACTAGTGTTTTAAGGAACAGGTTAAAAAGAGAATCCTAATGTGATTTCGTGATAATGGGTGTGTTCCTTATCTTCTCCTCGTGTCTAAACTCTTCTCCATGGCTGGACCCCCAATAATATTCCTGTACGTGCTAAGGGGTATCTAGAGAGTGGGATAGGTTTAATAACTACCCTCACCCTAACGCGTACACTAACCCTAACCCCTACCCTAACCCTAACGCGTACCCTAATCCTAACCCGTACCCTAAACCGAGCCCTAACCCTAACACTAACCCTAACCCTAACCCTAACCCATACCCTACGCCCTACCCGAACCCCTCCCCGAACCCGTACCCTAAGCCGTACCCTAACCCTCACCCTAACCCTAACCCTAACCCTAAGCTACCCTTGACGGCTTCTGCCTCCAATAGATTTCGTAAGCACTAGTGTTTTAAGGAACAGGTTAAAAAGAGAATCCTAATGTGATTTCGTGATAATGGGTGTGTTCCTTATCTTCTCCTAGTGTCTAAAATCTTCTCCATGGCTGGACCCCCAAATAATATTCCTGTACGTGCTAAGGGGTATCTAGAGAGTGGGATAGGTTTAATAACTACCCTCACCCTAAAGCGTACCCTAACCCTAACCACTACCCTAACACTATCGCGTACCCTAATCCTAACCCGTACCCTTAACCGAGCCCTAACCCTAACACTAAACCTAACCCTAACCCTAACCAATACCCTACGCCCTACCCGAACCCCTACCCGAACCCGTAACCTAAGCCGTACCCTAACCCTCACCCTAACCCTAACCCTAACCCTAAGCTACCCTTGACTGCTTCTGCCTCCAAAAGATTTCCTAAGCACTAGTGTTTTAAGGAACAGGTTAAAAAGAGAATCCTAATGTGATTTCTTGATAATGGGTGTGTTCCTTATCTTCTCCTCGTGTCTAAACTCTTCTCCATGGCTGGACCCCCAAATAATATTCCTTTACGTGCTAAGGGGTATCTAGAGAGTGGGATAGGTTTAATAACTACCCTCACCCTAACGCGTACCCTAACCCTAACCCCTACCCTAATCCTAACGCGTACCCTAATCCTAACCCGTACCCTAAACCGAGCCCTAAACCTAACACTAGCCCTAAACCTAACCCTAACCCATACCCTACGCCCTACCCGAACCCCTCCCCGAACCCATACCCTAAGCCATACCCTAGCCCTCACCCTAACCCTAACACTAACCCTAAGCTACCCTTGACTGCTTCTGCCTCCAATAGATTTCCTAAGCACTAGTGTTTTAAGGAACAGGTTAAAAAGCGAATCCTATTATGCTTTCGTGATAATGGGTGTGTTCCTTATCTTCTCCTAGTGTCTAAACTCTTCTCCATGGCTGGACCCCCAAACAATATTCCTTTACGTGCTAAGGGGTATCTAGAGAGTGGGATAGGTTTAATAACTACCCTCACCCTAACGCGTACCCTAACTCTAACCCCTACCCTAACCCTAAAGCATACCCTAATCCTAACCCGTACCCTAAACCGAGCCCTAACCCTAACACTAACTCTAACCCTAACCCTAACCCATACCCTACGCCCTACCCGAACCCCTCCCTGAACCCGTACACTAAACCGTACCCTAACCCTCACCCTAACCCTAACCCTAACCCTAAGCTACCCTTGACGGCTTCTGCCTCCAATAGATTTCCTAAGCACTAGTGTTTTAAGGAACAGGTTAAAAGGAGAATCCTAATGTGATTTCTTGATAATGGGTGTGTTCCTTATCTTCTCCTCGTGTCTAAACTCTTCTCCATGGCTGGACCCCCAAATAATATTCCCTTACGTGCTAAGGGGTATCTAGAGAGTGGGATAGGTTTAATAACTACCCTCACCCTAACGCGTTCCCTAACCCTAACCCCTACCCTAACCCAAACGCGTACCCTAATCCTAACCCGTACCCTAAACCGAGCCCTAACCCTAACACTAGCCCTAACCCTAACCCTAACCAATACCCTACGCCCTACCCGAACCCCTCCCCGAACCCGTACCCTAAGCCGTACCCTAACCCTCACCCTAACCCTAAGCTACCCTTGACTGCTTCTGCCTCCAATAGATTTCCTAAGCACTAGTGTTTTAAGGAACAGGTTAAAAAGAGAATCCTAATGTGATTTCTTGATAATGGGTGTGTTCCTTATCTTCTCCTAGTGTCTAAACTCTTCTCCATGGCTGGACCCCCAAATAATATTCCTTTACGTGCTAAGGGGTATCTAGAGAGTGGGATAGGTTTAATAACTAACCTCACCCTATCGCGTACCCTAACCCTAACCCCTACCCTAACACTAACGCGTACCCTAATCCTAATCCGTACCCTAAACCGAGCCCTAACCCTAACACTAACCCTAACCCTAACCCTAACCCATACCCTACGCCCTACCCGAACCCCTCCCCGAACCCGTACCCTAAGCCATACCCTAACCCTCACCCTAACCCTAACCCTAACCCTAAGCTACCCTTGACTGCTTTTGCCTCCAATAGATTTCCTAAGCACTAGTGTTTTAAGGAACAGGTTAAAAAGAGAATCCTAAAGTGATTTCGTGATAATGGGTGTGTTCCTTATCTTCTCCTAGTGTCTAAACACTTCTCCATGGCTGGACCCCCAATAATATTCCTGTACGTGCTAAGGGGTATCTAGAGAGTGGGATAGGTTTAATAACTACCCTCACCCTAACGCGTACACTAACCCTAACCCCTACCCTAACCCTAACGCGTACCCTAATCCTAACCCGTACCCTAAACCGAGCCCTAACCCTAACACTAACCCTAACCCTAACCCTAACCCATACCCTACGCCCTGCCCGAAACCCTCCCCGAACCCGTACCCTAAGCCGTACCCTAACCCTCACCCTAACCCTAACCCTAACCCTAAGCTTCCCTTGACGGCTTCTGCCTCCAATAGATTTCCTAAGCACTAGTGTTTTAAGGAACAGGTTAAAAAGAGAATCCTAATGTGATTTCGTGATAATGGGTGTGTTCCTTATCTTCTCCTCGTGTCTAAACTCTTCTCCATGGCTGGACCCCCAAATAATATTACTTTACGTGCTAAGGGGTATCTAGAGAGTGGGATAGGTTTAATAACTACCCTCACCCTAAAGCGTACCCTAACCCTAACCACTACCCTAACACTAACGCGTACCCTAATCCTAACCCGTACCCTTAACCGAGCCCTAACCATAACACTAACCCAAACCCTAACCCTAACCCATACCGTACGCCCTACCTGAACTCCTCCCTGAAGCCGTACCCTAAGTCGTACCCTAACCCTCACCCTAACCCTAACCCTAACCCTAAGCTACCCTTGACTGCTTCTGCCTCCAATAGATTTCCTAAGCACTAGTGTTTTAAGGAACAGGTTAAAAAGAGAATCCTAATGTGATTTCGTGATAATGGGTGTGTTCCTTATCTTCTCCTAGTGTCTAAACTCTTCTCCATGGCTGGACCCCCAATAATATTCCTGTACGTGCTAAGGGGTATATAGAGAGTGGGATAGGTTTAATAACTACCCTCACCCTAACGCGTACCCTAACCCTAACCCCTACCCTAACCCTAACGCGTACCCTAATCCTAACCCGTACCCTAAACCGAGCCCTAACCCTAACACTAACCCTAACCCTAACCCTAACCCATACCCTACGCCCTACCCGAACCCCTCCCCGAACCCGTACCCTAAGCCATACCCTAACCCTCACCCTAACCCTAACCCTAACCCTAAGCTACCCTTGACTGCTTCTTCCTCCAATAGATTTCCTAAGCACTAGTGTTTTAAGGAACAGGTTAAAAAGAGAATCCTAATGTGATTTCTTGATAATGGGTGTGTTCCTTATCTTCTCCTCGTGTCTAAACTCTTCTCCATGGCTGGACCCCCAAATAATATTCCTTTACGTGCTAAGGGGTATCTAGAGAGTGGGATAGGTTTAATAACTACTCCCACCCTAACGCGTACCCTTACCCTAACCCCTACCCTAACCCTAACGCGTACCCTAATCCTAACCCGTACCCTAAACCGAGCCCTAAACCTAACACTAACCCTAACCCTAACCCTAACCCATAACCTACGCCCTACCCGAACCCCTCCCCGAACCCGTACCCTAAGCCATACCCTAACCCTCACCCTTACCCTAACCCTAACCCTAAGCTACCCTTGACTGCTTCTGCCTCCAATAGATTTCCTAAGCACTAGTGTTTTAAGGAACAGGTTAAAAAGAGAATCCTAATGTGATTTCGTGATAATGGGTGTGTTCCTTATCTTCTCCTCGTGTCTAAACTCTTCTCCATGGCTGGACCCCCAATAATATTCCTGTACGTGCTAAGGGGTATCTAGAGAGTGGGATAGGTTTAATAACTACCCTCACCCTAACGCGTACACTAACCCTAACCCCTACCCTAACCCTAACGCGTACCCTAATCCTAACCCATACCCTAAACCGAGCCCTAACCCTAACACTAACCCTAACCCTAACCCTAACCCATACCCTACGCCCTACCCGAACCCCTCCCCGAACCCGTACCCTAAGCCGTACCCTAACCCTCACCCTAACCCTAACCCTAACCCTAAGCTACCCTTGACGCCTTCTGCCTCCAATAGATTTCGTAAGCACTAGTGTTTTAAGGAACAGGTTAAAAAGAGAATCCTAATGTGATTTCGTGATAATGGGTGTGTTCCTTATCTTCTCCTAGTGTCTAAACTCTTCTCCATGGCTGGACCCCCAAATAATATTCCTGTACGTGCTAAGGGGTATCTAGAGAGTGGGATAGGTTTAATAACTACCCTCACCCTAAAGCGTACCCTAACCCTAACCACTACCCTAACACTAACGCGTACCCTAATCCTAACCCGTACCCTTAACCGAGCCCTAACCCTAACACTAAACCTAACCCTAACCCTAACCCATACCCTACGCCCTACCCGAACCCCTCCCCGAACACGTAACCTAAGCCGTACCCTAACCCTCACCCTAACCCTAACCCTAACCCTAAGCTACCCTTGACTGCTTCTGCCTCCAAAAGATTTCCTAAGCACTAGTGTTTTATGGAACAGGTTAAAAAGAGAATCCTAATGTGATTTCTTGATAATGGGTGTGTTCCTTATCTTCTCCTCGTGTCTAAACTCTTCTCCATGGCTGGACCCCCAAATAATATTCCTTTACGTGCTAAGGGGTATCTAGAGAGTGGGATAGGTTTAATAACTACCCTCACCCTAAAGCGTACCCTAACCCTAACCCCTACCCTAATCCTAACGCGTACCCTAATCCTAACCCGTACCCTAAACCGAGCCCTAAACCTAACACTAGCCCTAACCCTAACCCTAACCCATACCCTACGCCCTAACCGAACCCCTCCCCGAACCCGTACCCTAAGCCATACCCTAGCCCTCACCCTAACCCTAACACTAACCCTAAGCTACCCTTGACTGCTTCTGCCTCCAATAGATTTCCTAAGCACTAGTGTTTTAAGGAACAGGTTAAAAAGAGAATCCTAATGTGATTTCTTGATAATGGGTGTGTTCCTTATCGTCTCCTAGTGTCTAAACTCTTCTCCATGGCTGGACCCCCAAACAATATTCCTTTACGTGCTAAGGGGTATCTAGAGAGTGGGATAGGTTTAATAACTACCCTCACCCTAACGCGTACCCTAACTCTAACCCCTACCCTAACCCTAAAGCGTACGCTAATCCTAACCCGTACCCTAAACCGAGCCCTAACCCTAACACTAACTCTAACCCTAACCCTAACCCATACCCTACGCCCTACCCGAACCCCTCCCTGAACCCGTACACTAAACCGTACCCTAACCCTCACCCTAACCCTAACCCTAACCCTAAGCTACCCTTGACGGCTTCTGCCTCCAATAGATTTCCTAAGCACTAGTGTTTTAAGGAACAGGTTAAAAGGAGAATCCTAATGTGATTTCTTGATAATGGGTGTGTTCCTTATCTTCTCCTCGTGTCTAAACTCTTCTCCATGGCTGGACCCCCAAATAATATTCCTTTACGTGCTAAGGGGTATCTAGAGAGTGGGATAGGTTTAATAACTACCCTCACCCTAATGCGTTCCCTAACCCTAACCCCTACCCTAACCCTAACGCGTACCCTAATCCTAACCCGTACCCTAAACCGAGCCCTAACCCTAACACTAGCCCTAACCCTAACCCTAACCAATACCCTACGCCCTACCCGAACCCCTCCCCGAACCCGTACCCTAAGCCGTACCCTAACCCTCACCCTAACCCTAAGCTACCCTTGACTGCTTCTGCCTCCAATAGATTTCCTAAGCACTAGTGTTTTAAGGAACAGGTTAAAAAGAGAATCCTAATGTGATTTCTTGATAATGGGTGTGTTCCTTATCTTCTCCTAGTGTCTAAACTCTTCTCCATGGCTGGACCCCCAAATAATATTCCTTTACGTGCTAAGGGGTATCTAGAGAGTGGGATAGGTTTAATAACTACCCTCACCCTAAAGCGTACCCTTACCCTAACCACTACCCTAACACTAACACGTACCCTAATCCTAACCCGTACCCTTAACCGAGCCCTAACCCTAACACTAACCCTAACCCTAACCCTAACCCATACCCTACGCCCTACCCGAACCCCTCCCCGAACCCGTACCCTAAGCCGTACCCTAACCCTCACCCTAACCCTAACCCTAACCCTAAGCTACCCTTGACTGCTTCTTCCTCCAATAGATTTCCTAAGCACTAGTGTTTTAAGGAACAGGTTAAAAAGAGAATCCTAATGTGATTTCTTGATAATGGGTGTTCCTTATCTTCTCCTCGTGTCTAAACTCTTCTCCATGGCTGGACCCCCAAATAATATTCCTTTACGTGCTAAGGGGTATCTAGAGAGTGGGATAGGTTTAATAACTACCCTCACCCTAACGCGTACCCTAACCCTAACCCCTACCCTAACCCTAACGCGTACCCTAATCCTAACCCGTATCCTAAATCGAGCCCTAAACCTAACACTAACCCTAACCCATACCCTACGCTCTACCCGAACCCCTCCCCGAACCCGTACCCTAAGCCGTACCCTAACCCTCACCCTAACCCTAACCCTACCCCTAAGCTACCCTTGACTGCTTCTGCCTCCAATAGATTTCCTAAGCACTAGTGTTTTAAGGAACAGGTTAAAAAGAGAATCCTAATGTGATTTCGTGATAATGGGTGTGTTCCTTATATTCTCCTCGTGTCTAATCTCTTCTCCATGGTTGGACCCCCAAATAATATTCCTTTACGTGCTAAGGGGTATCTAGAGAGTGGGATAGGTTTAATAACTACTACCCCCTAACGCGTACCCTTACCCTAACCCCTACCCTAACCCTAACGCGTACCCTACTCCTATCCCGTACCCTAAACCGAGCCCTAAACCTAACACTAACCCTAACCCTAACCCTAACCCATAACCTACGCCCTACCCGAACCCCGCCCCGAACCCGTACCCTAAGCCATACCCTAACCCTCACCCTAACCCTAACCCTAACCCTAAGCTACCCTTGACTGGTTCTGCCTCCAATGGATTTCCTAAGCACTAGTGTTTTAAGGAACAGGTTAAAAAGAGAATCCTAATGTGATTTCGTGATAATGGGTGTGTTCCTTATCTTCTCCTCGTGTCTAAACTCTTCTCCATGGCTGGACCCCCAATAATATTCCTGTACGTGCTAAGGGGTATCTAGAGAGTGGGATAGGTTTAATAACTACCCTGACCCTAACGCGTACACTAACCCTAACCCCTACCCTAACCCTAACGCGTACCCTAATCCTAACCCGTAACCTAAACCGAGCCCTAACCCTAACACTAACCCTAAACCTAACCCTAACCCATACACTACGCCCTACCCGAACCCCTCCCCGAACCCGTACCCTAAGCCGTACCCTAACCCTCACCCTAACCCTAAGCTACCCTTGACTGCTTCTGCCTCCAATAGATTTCCTAAGCACTAGTGTTTTAAGGAACAGGTTAAAAAGAGAATCCTAATGTGATTTCTTGATAATGGGTGTGTTCCTTATTTTCTCCTAGTGTCTAAACTCTTCTCCATGGCTGGACCCCCAAATAATATTCCTTTACGTGCTAAGGGGTATCTAGAGAGTGGGATAGGTTTAATAACTAACCTCACCCTATCGCGTACCCTAACCCTAACCCCTACCCTAACACTAACGCGTACCCTAATCCTAATCCGTACCCTAAACCGAGCCCTAACCCTAACACTAACCCTAACCCTAACCCTAACCCATACCCTACGCCCTACCCGAACCCCTCCCCGAACCCGTACCCTAAGCCATACCCTAACCCTCACCCTAACCCTAACCCTAACCCTAAGCTACCCTTGACTGCTTTTGCCTCCAATAGATTTCCTAAGCACTAGTGTTTTAAGGAACAGGTTAAAAAGAGAATCCTAAAGTGATTTCGTGATAATGGGTGTGTTCCTTATCTTCTCCTAGTGTCTAAACACTTCTCCATGGCTGGACCCCGAATAATATTCCTGTACGTGCTAAGGGGTATCTAGAGAGTGGGATAGGTTTAATGACTACCCTCACCCTAACGCGTACACTAACCCTAACCCCTACCCTAACCCTAACGCGTACCCTAATCCTAACCCGTACCCTAAACCGAGCCCTAACCCTAACACTAACCCTAACCCTAACCCTAACCCATACCCTACGCCCTGCCCGAAACCCTCCCCGAACCCGTACCCTAAGCCGTACCCTAACCCTCACCCTAACCCTAACCCTAACCCTAAGCTACCCTTGACGGCTTCTGCCTCCAATAGATTTCCTAAGCACTAGTGTTTTAAGGAACAGGTTAAAAAGAGAATCCTAATGTGATTTCGTGATAATGGGTGTGTTCCTTATCTTCTCCTAGTGTCTAAACTCTTCTCCATGGCTGGACCCCCAAATAATATTACTTTACGTGCTAAGGGGTATCTAGAGAGTGGGATAGGTTTAATAACTACCCTCACCCTAAAGCGTACCCTAACCCTAACCACTACCCTAACACTAACGCGTACCCTAATCCTAACCCGTACCCTTAACCGAGCCCTAACCCTAACACTAACCCTAACCCTAACCCTAACCCATACCGTACGCCCTACCTGAACTCCTCCCTGAACCCGTACCCTAAGTCGTACCCTAACCCTCACCCTAACCCTAACCCTAACCCTAAGCTACCCTTGACTGCTTCTGCCTCCAATAGATTTCCTAAGCACTAGTGTTTTAAGGAACAGGTTAAAAAGAGAATCCTAATGTGATTTCATGATAATGGGTGTGTTCCTTATCTTCTCCTCGTGTCTAAACTCTTCTCCATGGCTGGACCCCCAATAATATTCCTGTACGTGCTAAGGGGTATCTAGAGAGTGGGATAGGTTTAATAACTACCCTCACCCTAACGCGTACACTAACCCTAACCCCTACCCTAACCCTAACGCGTACCCTAATCCTAACCCGTACCCTAAACCGAGCCCTAACCCTAACACTAACCCTAACCCTAACCCTAACCCATACCCTACGCCCTACCCGAACCCCTCCCCGAACCCGTAACCTAAGCCGTACCCTAACCCTCACCCTAACCCTAACCCTAACCCTAAGCTACCCTTGACTGCTTCTGCCTCCAAAAGATTTCCTTAGCACTAGTGTTTTAAGGAACAGGTTAAAAAGAGAATCCTAATGTGATTTCTTGATAATGGGTGTGTTCCTTATCTTCTCCTCGTGTCTAAACTCTTCTCCATGGCTGGACCCCCAAATAATATTCCTTTACGTGCTAAGGGGTATCTAGAGAGTGGGATAGGTTTAATAACTACCCTCACCCTAACGCGTACCCTAACCCTAACCCCTACCCTAATCCTAACGCGTACCCTAATCCTAACCCGTACCCTAAACCGAGCCCTAAACCTAACACTAGCCCTAACCCTAACCCTAACCCATACCCTACGCCCTACCCGAACCCCTCCCCGAACCCGTACCCTAAGCCGTACCCTAACCCTCACCCTAACCCTAACCCTAACCCTAAGCTACCCTTGACTGCTTCTGCCTCCAATAGATTTCCTAAGCACTAGTGTTTTAAGGAACAGGTTAAAAAGAGAATCCTAATGTGATTTCGTGATAACGGGTGTGTTCCTTATCTTCTCCTCGTGTCTAAACTCTTCTCCATGGCTGCACCCCCAAATAATATTCCTTTATGTGCTAAGGGGTATCTAGAGAGTGTGATAGGTTTAATAACTACCCTCACCCTAATACGTACCCTAACCCTAACCCCTACCCTAACCCTAACGCGTACCCTAATCCTAACCCGTACCCTAAACCGAGCCCTAACCATAACACTAACCCTAACCCTAACCCTAACCCATACCCTACGCCCTACCCGAACCCCTCCCCGAACCCGTACCCTAAGCCGTACCCTAACCCTCACCCTAACCCTAACCCTAACCCTAAGCTACCCTTGACGGCTTCTGCCTCCAATAGATTTCCTAAGCACTAGTGTTTTAAGGAACAGGTGAAAAAGAGAATCCTAATGTGATTTCTTGATAATGGGTGTGTTCCTTATCTTCTCCTCGTGTCTAAACTCTTCTCCATGGCTGGACCCCCAAATAATATTCCTTTAAGTGCTAAGGGGTATCTAGAGATTGGGATAGGTTTAATAACTACCCTCACCCTAACGCGTACCCTAACCCTAACCCCTACCCTAACACTAACGCGTACCCTAATCCTAACCCGTACCCTAAACCGAGCCCTAAACCTAACACTAGCCCTAACCCTAACCCTAACCCATACCCTACGCTCTACCCGAACACCTCCCCGAACCCGTACCCTAAGCCGTACCCTAACCCTCACCCTAACCCTAACCCTAACCCTAAGCTACCCTTGACTGCTTCTTCCTCCAATAGATTTCCTAAGCACTAGTGTTTTAAGGAACAGGTTAAAAAGAGAATCCTAATGTGATTTCTTGATAATGGGTGTGTTCCTTATCTTCTCCTCGTGTCTAAACTCTTCTCCATGGCTGGACCCCCAAATAATATTCCTTTAAGTGCTAAGGGGGATCTAGAGAGTGGGATAGGTTTAATAACTACCCTCACCCTAACGCGTACCCTAACCCTAACCCCTACCCTAACCCTAATGCGTACCCTAATCCTAACCCGTACCCTAAACCGAGCCCTAAACCTAACACTAGCCCTAACCCTAAACCTAACCCATACCCTACGCCCTACCCGAACCCCTCCCCGAACCCGTACCCTAAGCCATACCCTAGCCCTCACCCTAACCCTAACCCTAACCCTAAGCTACCCTTGACTGCTTCTGCCTCCAATAGATTTCCTAAGCACTAGTGTTTTAAGGACCAGGTTAAAAAGAGAATCCTAATGTGATTTCGTGATAATGGGTGTGTTCCTTATCTTCTCCTAGTGTCTAAACTCTTCTCCATGGCTGGACCCCCAAATAATATTCCTTTACGTGCTAAGGGGTATCTAGAGAGTGGGATAGGTTTAATAACTACCCTCACCCTAACGCGTACCCTAACCCTAACCCCTACCCTAACCCTAACGCGTACCCTAATCCTAACCCGTACCCTAAACCAAGCCCTAACCCTAACACTAACCCTAACCCTAACCCTAACCCATAGCCTACGCCCTACCCGAACCCCTCCCCGAACCTGTACCCTAAGCCGTACCCTAACCCTCACCCTAACCCTAACCCTAACCCTAAGCTACCCTTGACGGCTTCTGCCTCCAATAGATTTCCTAAGCACTAGTGTTTTAAGGAACAGGTTAAAAAGAGAATCCTAATGTGATTTCTTGATAATGGGTGTGTTCCTTATCTTCTCCTCGTGTCTAAAGTCTTCTCCATGGCTGGACCCCCAAATAATATTCCTTTAAGTGCTAAGGGGTATCTAGAGATTGGGATAGGTTTAATAACTACCCTCACCCTAACGCGTACCCTAACCCTAACCCCTACCCTAACACTAACGCGTACCCTAATCCTAACCCGTACCCTAAACCGAGCCCTAAACCTAACACTAGCCCTAACCCTAACCCTAACCCATACCCTACGCTCTACCCGAACACCTCCCCGAACCCGTACCCTAAGCCGTACCCTAACACTCACCCTAACCCTAACCCTAACCCTAAGCTACCCTTGACTGCTTCTTCCTCCAATAGATTTCCTAAGCACTAGTGTTTTAAGGAACAGGTTAAAAAGAGAATCCTAATGTGATTTCTTGATAATGGGTGTGTTCCTTATCTTCTCCTCGTGTCTAAACTCTTCTCCATGGCTGGACCCCCAAATAATATTCCTTTAAGTGCTAAGGGGGATCTAGAGAGTGGGATAGGTTTAATAACTACCCTCACCCTAACGCGTACCCTAACCCTAACCCCTACCCTAACCCTAATGCGTACCCTAATCCTAACCCGTACCCTAAACCGAGCCCTAAACCTAACACTAGCCCTAACCCTAAACCTAACCCATACCCTACGCCCTACCCGAACCCCTCCCCGAACCCGTACCCTAAGCCATACCCTAGCCCTCACCCTAACCCTAACCCTAACCCTAAGCTACCCTTGACTGCTTCTGCCTCCAATAGATTTCCTAAGCACTAGTGTTTTAAGGACCAGGTTAAAAAGAGAATCCTAATGTGATTTCGTTATAATGGGTGTGTTCCTTATCTTCTCCTAGTGTCTAAACTCTTCTCCATGGCTGGACCCCCAAATAATATTCCTTTACGTGCTAAGGGGTATCTAGAGAGTGGGATAGGTTTAATAACTACCCTCACCCTAACGCGTACCCTAACCCTAACCCCTACCCTAACCCTAACGCGTACCCTAATCCTAACCCGTACCCTAAACCAAGCCCTAACCCTAACACTAACCCTAACCCTAACCCTAACCCATAGCCTACGCCCTACCCGAACCCCTCCCCGAACCTGTACCCTAAGCCGTACCCTAACCCTCACCCTAACCCTAACCCTAACCCTAAGCTACCCTTGACTGCTTCTGCCTCCAATAGATTTCCTAAGCACTAGTGTTTTAAGGACCAGGTTAAAAAGAGAATCATATTGTGATTTCTTGATAATGGGTGTGTTCCTTATCTTCTCCTAGTGTCTAAAATCTTCTCCATGGCTGGACCCCCAAACAATATTCCTTTACGTGCTAAGGGGTATCTAGAGAGTGGGATAGGTTTAAAACTACCCTCACCCTAAAGCGTACCCTAACCCTAACCACTACCCTAACACTAACGCGTACCCTAATCCTAACCCGTACCCTAAACCGAGCCCTAACCCTAACACTAGCCCTAACCCTAACCCTAACCCATACCCTACGCCCTACCCGAACCCCTACCCGAACCCGTAACCTAAGCCGTACCCTAACCCTCACCCTAACCCTAACCCTAACCCTAAGCTACCCTTGACTGCTTCTGCCTCCAAAAGATTTCCTAAGCACTAGTGTTTTAAGGAACAGGTTAAAAAGAGAATCCTAATGTGATTTCTTGATAATGGGTGTGTTCCTTATCTTCTCCTCGTGTCTAAACTCTTCTCCATGGCTGGACCCCCAAATAATATTCCTTTACGTGCTAAGGGGTATCTAGAGAGTGGGATAGGTTTAATAACTACCCTCACCCTAACGCGTACCCTAACCCTAACCCCTACCCTAATCCTAACGCGTACCCTAATCCTAACCCGTACCCTAAACCGAGCCCTAAACCTAACACTAGCCCTAACCCTAACCCTAACCCATACCCTACGCCCTACCCGAACCCCTCCCCGAACCCGTACCCTAAGCCGTACCCTAACCCTCACCCTAACCCTAACCCTAACCCTAAGCTACCCTTGACTGCTTCTGCCTCCAATAGATTTCCTAAGCACTAGTGTTTTAAGGAACAGGTTAAAAAGAGAATCCTAATGTGATTTCGTGATAACGGGTGTGTTCCTTATCTTCTCCTCGTGTCTAAACTCTTCTCCATGGCTGCACCCCCAAATAATATTCCTTTATGTGCTAAGGGGTATCTAGAGAGTGTGATAGGTTTAATAACTACCCTCACCCTAATACGTACCCTAACCCTAACCCCTACCCTAACCCTAACGCGTACCTTAATCCTAACCCGTACCCTAAACCGAGCCCTAACCATAACACTAACCCTAACCCTAACCCTAACCCATACCCTACGCCCTACCCAAACCCCTCCACGAACCCGTACCCTAAGCCGTACCCTAACACTCACCCTAACCCTAACCCTAACCCTAAGCTACCCTTGACGGCTTCTGCCTCCAATAGATTTCCTAAGCACTAGTGTTTTAAGGAACAGGTTAAAAAGAGAATCCTAATGTGATTTCTTGATAATGGGTGTGTTCCTTATCTTCTCCTCGTGTCTAAACTCTTCTCCATGGCTGGACCCCCAAATAATATTCCTTTAAGTGCTAAGGGGTATCTAGAGATTGGGATAGGTTTAATAACTACCCTCACCCTAACGCGTACCCTAACCCTAACCCCTACCCTAACACTAACGCGTACCCTAATCCTAACCCGTACCCTAAACCGAGCCCTAAACCTAACACTAGCCCTAACCCTAACCCTAACCCATACCCTACGCTCTACCCGAACACCTCCCCGAACCCGTACCCTAAGCCGTACCCTAACCCTCACCCTAACCCTAACCCTAACCCTAAGCTACCCTTGACTGCTTCTTCCTCCAATAGATTTCCTAAGCACTAGTGTTTTAAGGAACAGGTTAAAAAGAGAATCCTAATGTGATTTCTTGATAATGGGTGTGTTCCTTATCTTCTCCTCGTGTCTAAACTCTTCTCCATGGCTGGACCCCCAAATAATATTCCTTTAAGTGCTAAGGGGGATCTAGAGAGTGGGATAGGTTTAATAACTACCCTCACCCTAACGCGTACCCTAACCCTAACCCCTACCCTAACCCTAATGCGTACCCTAATCCTAACCCGTACCCTAAACCGAGCCCTAACCCTAACACTAGCCCTAACCCTAACCCTAACCCATACCCTACGCCCTACCCGAACCCCTCCCCGAACCCGTACCCTAAGCCATACCCTAGCCCTCACCCTAACCCTAACACTAACCCTAAGCTACCCTTGACTGCTTCTGCCTCCAATAGATTTCCTAAGCACTAGTGTTTTAAGGAACAGGTTAAAAAGAGAATCCTAATGTGATTTCTTGATAATGGCTGTGTTCCTTATCTTCTCCTCGTGTCTAAACTCTTCTCCATGGCTGAACCCCGAAATAATATTCCTTTACGTGCTAAGGGGTATCTAGAGAGTGGGATAGGTTTAATAACTACCCTCACCCTAACGCGTACCCTAACCCTAACCCCTACCCTAACCCTAACGCGTACCCTAAACCTAACCCGTACCCTAAACCGAGCCCTAACCCTAACACTAGCCCTAACCCTAACCCTAACCCATACCCTACGCCCTACCCGAACCCCTCCCCGAACCCGTAACCTAAGCCATACCCTAGCCCTCACCCTAACCCTAACACTAACCCTAAGCTACCCTTGACGGCTTCTGCCTCCAATAGATTTCCTAAGCACTAGTGTTTTAAGGAACAGGTTAAAAAGAGAATCCTAATGTGATTTCTTGATAATGGGTGTGTTCCTTATCTTCTCCTCGTGTCTAAACTCTTCTCCATGGCTGGACCCCCAAATAATATTCCTTTACGTGCTAAGGGGTATCTAGAGAGTGGGATAGGTTTAATAACTACCCTCACCCTAACGCGTTCCCTAACCCTAACCCCTACCCTAACCCTAACGCGTACCCTAATCCTAACCCGTACCCTAAACCGAGCCCTAACCCTAACACTAGCCCTAACCCTAACCCTAACCAATACCCTACGCCCTACCCGAACCCCTCCCCGAACCCGTACCCTAAGCCGTACCCTAACCCTCAACCTAACCCTAAGCTACCCTTGACTGCTTCTGCCTCCAATAGATTTCCTAAGCACTAGTGTTTTAAGGAACAGGTTAAAAGGAGAATCCTAATGTGATTTCTTGATAATGGGTGTGTTCCTTATCTTCTCCTAGTGTCTAAACTCTTCTCCATGGCTGGACCCCCAAATAATATTCCTTTACGTGCTAAGGGGTATCTAGAGAGTGGGATAGGTTTAATAACTACCCTCAACCTATCGCGTACCCTAACCCTAACCCCTACCCTAACACTAACGCGTACCCTAATCCTAATCCGTACCCTAAACCGAGCCCTAACCCTAACACTAACCCTAACCCTAACCCTAACCCATACCCTACGCCCTACCCGAACCCCTCCCCGAACCCGTACCCTAAGCCATACCCTAACCCTCACCCTAACCCTAACCCTAACCCTAAGCTACCCTTGACTGCTTCTGCCTCCAATAGATTTCCTAAGCACTAGTGTTTTAAGGAACAGGTGAAAAAGAGAATCCTAATGTGATTTCTTGATAATGGTGTGTTCCTTATCTTCTCCTCGTGTCTAAACTCTTCTTCATGGCTGGACCCCCAAATAATATTCCTTTATGTGCTAAGGGGTATCTAGAGAGTGGGATAGGTTTAATAAATACCCCCACCCTAACGCGTACCCTAACCCTAACCCCTACCCTAACCCTAACGCGTACCCTAATCCTAACCCATAACCTAAACCGAGCCCTAACCATAACTCTAGCCCTAACCCTATACCTAACCCATACCCTACGCCCTCCCCGAACCCCTCCCCGAACCCGTACCCTAAGCCATACCCTAACCCTCACCCTAACCCTAACCCTAACCCTAAGCTACCCTTGACTGCTTCTGCCTCCAATAGATTTCCTAAGCACTACTGTTTTAAGGAACAGGTTAAAAAGAGAATCCTAATGTGATTTCGTGATAATGGGTGTGTTCCTTATCTTCTCCTAGTGTCTAAACACTTCTCCATGGCTGGACCCCCAATAATATTCCTGTACGTGCTAAGGGGTATCTAGAGAGTGGGATAGGTTTAATAACTACCCTCACCCTAACGCGTACACTAACCCTAACCCCTACCCTAACCCTAACGCGTACCCTAATCCTAACCCGTACCCTAAACCGAGCCCTAACCCTAACACTAACCCTAACCCTAACCCTAACCCATACCCTACGCCCTGCCCGAAACCCTCCCCGAACCCGTACCCTAAGCCGTACCCTAAACCTCACCCTAACCCTAACCCTAACCCTAAGCTACCCTTGACGGCTTCTGCCTCCAATAGATTTCCTAAGCACTAGTGTTTTAAGGAACAGGTTAAAAAGAGAATCCTAATGTGATTTCTTGATAATGGGTGTGTTCCTTATCTTCTCCTCGTGTCTAAACTCTTCTCCATGGCTGGACCCCCAAATAATATTCCTTTAAGTGCTAAGGGGTATCTAGAGAGTGGGATAGGGTTAATAACTACCCTCACCCTAAAGCGTACCCTAACCCTAACCCCTACCCTAACCCTAACGCGTACCCTAATCCTAACCCGTACCTTAAACCGAGCCCTAACCCTAACACTAACCCTAACCCTAACCCTAACCCATACCCTACGCCCTGCCCGAAACCCTCCCCGAACCCGTACCCTAAGCCGTACCCTAAACCTCACCCTAACCCTAACCCTAACCCTAAGCTACCCTTGACGGCTTCTGCCTCCAATAGATTTCCTAAGCACTAGTGTTTTAAGGAACAGGTTAAAAAGAGAATCCTAATGTGATTTCGTGATAATGGGGGTGTTCCTTATCTTCTCCTCGTGTCTAAACTCTTCTCCATGGCTGGACCCCCAAATAATATTCCTTTATGTGCTAAGGGGTATCTAGAGAGTGTGATAGGTTTAATAACTACCCTCACCCTAATACGTACCCTAACCCTAACCCCTACCCTAACCCTAACGCGTACCCTAATCCTAACCCGTACCCTAAACCGAGCCCTAACCATAACACTAACCCTAACCCTAACCCTAACCCATACCCTACGCCGTACCCGAACCCCTCCACGAACCCTTACCCTAAGCCGTACCCTAACCCTCACCCTAACCCTAACCCTAACCCTAAGCTACCCTTGACGGCTTCTGCCTCCAATAGATTTCCTAAGCACTAGTGTTTTAAGGAACAGGTTAAAAAGAGAATCCTAATGTGATTTCTTGATAATGGGTGTGTTCCTTATCTTCTCCTAGTGTCTAAACTCTTCTCCATGGCTGGACCCCCAAATAATATTCCTTTACGTGCTAAGGGGTATCTAGAGAGTGGGATAGGTTTAATAACTAACCTCACCCTATCGCATACCCTAACCCTAACCCCTACCCTAACCCTAACGCGTACCCTAATCCTAACCCGTACCCTAAACCAAGCCCTAACCCTAACACGAACCCTAACCCTAACCCTAACCCATAGCCTACGCCCTACCCGAACCCCTCCCCGAACCTGTACCCTAAGCCGTACCCTAACCCTCACCCTAACCCTAACCCTAACCCTAAGCTACCCTTGACTGCTTCTGCCTCCAATAGATTTCCTAAGCACTAGTGTTTTAAGGAACAGTTTAAAAAGAGAATCATATTGTGATTTCTTGATAATGGGTGTGTTCCTTATCTTCTCCTAGTGTCTAAAATCTTCTCCATGGCTGGACCCCCAAACAATATTCCTTTACGTGCTAAGGGGTATCTAGAGAGTGGGATAGGTTTAAAACTACCCTCACCCTAAAGCGTACCCTAACCCTAACCACTACCCTAACACTAACGCGTACCCTAATCCTAACCCGTACCCTAAACCGAGCCCTAACCCTAACACTAGCCCTAACCCTAACCCTAACCCATACCCTACGCTCTACCCGAACCCCTCCCCGAACCCGTACCCTAAGCCGTACCCTAACCCTCACCCTAACCCTAACCCTAACCCTAAGCTACCCTTGACTGCTTCTGCCTCCAATAGATTTCCTAAGCACTAGTGTTTTAAGGAACAGGTTAAAAGGAGAATCCTAATGTGATTTCGTGATAATGGGGGTGTTCCTTATCTTCTCCTCGTGTCTAAACTCTTCTCCATGGCTGGACCCCCAAATAATATTTCTTTATGTGCTAAGGGGTATCTAGAGAGTGTGATAGGTTTAATAACTACCCTCACCCTAATACGTACCCTAACCCTAACCCCCACCCTAACCCTAACGCGTACCCTAATCCTAACCCGTACCCTAAACCGAGCCCTAACCATAACACTAACCCTAACCCTAACCCTAACCCATACCCTACGCCCTACCCGAACCCCTCCACGAACCCTTACCCTAAGCCGTACCCTAACCCTCACCCTAACCCTAACCCTAACCCTAAGCTACCCTTGACGGCTTCTGCCTCCAATAGATTTCCTAAGCACTAGTGTTTTAAGGAACAGGTTAAAAAGAGAATCCTAATGTGATTTCTTGATAATGGGTGTGTTCCTTATCTTCTCCTCGTGTCTAAACTCTTCTCCATGGCTGGACCCCCAAATAATATTCCTTTAAGTGCTAAGGGGTATTTAGAGAGTGGGATAGGTTTAATAACTACCCTCACTCTAACACGTACCCTAACCCTAACCCCTACCCTAACCCTAATGCGTACCCTAATCCTAACCCGTACCCTAAACCGAGCCCTAAACCTAACACTAGCCCTAACCCTAAACCTAACCCATACCCTACGCCCTACCCGAACCCCTCACCGAACCCGTACCCTAAGCCATACCCTAGCCCTCACCCTAACCCTAACCCTAACCCTAAGCTACCCTTGACTGCTTCTGCCTCCAATAGATTTCCTAAGCACTAGTGTTTTAAGGACCAGGTTAAAAAGAGAATCCTAATGTGATTTCGTGATAATGGGTGTGTTCCTTATCTTCTCCTAGTGTCTAAACTCTTCTCCATGGCTGGACCCCCAAATAATATTCCTTTACGTGCTAAGGGGTATCTAGAGAGTGGGATAGGTTTAATAACTACCCTCACCCTAACGCGTACCCTAACCCTAACCCCTACCCTAACCCTAACGCGTACCTTAATCCTAACCCGTACCCTAAACCGAGCCCTAACCCTAACACTAACTCTAACCCTAACCCAAACCCATACCCTACGCCCTACCCGAACCCATCACTGAACCCGTACCCTAAACCGTACCCTAACCCTCACCCTCACCCTAACCCTAACCCTAAGCTACCCTTGACGGCTTCTGCCTCCAATAGATTTCCTAAGCACTAGTGTTTTAAGGAACAGGTTAAAAAGAGAATCCTAATGTGATTTCTTGATAATGGGTGTGTTCCTTATCTTCTCCTAGTGTCTAAACTCTTCTCCATGGCTGGACCCCCAAATAATATTCCTTTACGTGCTAAGGGGTATCTAGAGAGTGGGATAGGTTTAATAACTAACCTCACCCTATCGCATACCCTAACCCTAACCCCTACCCTAACCCTAACGCGTACCCTAATCCTAACCCGTACCCTAAACCAAGCCCTAACCCTAACACGAACCCTAACCCTAACCCTAACCCATAGCCTACGCCCTACCCGAACCCCTCCCCGAACCTGTACCCTAAGCCGTACCCTAACCCTCACCCTAACCCTAACCCTAACCCTAAGCTACCCTTGACTGCTTCTGCCTCCAATAGATTTCCTAAGCACTAGTGTTTTAAGGAACAGTTTAAAAAGAGAATCATATTGTGATTTCTTGATAATGGGTGTGTTCCTTATCTTCTCCTAGTGTCTAAAATCTTCTCCATGGCTGGACCCCCAAACAATATTCCTTTACGTGCTAAGGGGTATCTAGAGAGTGGGATAGGTTTAAAACTACCCTCACCCTAAAGCGTACCCTAACCCTAACCACTACCCTAACACTAACGCGTACCCTAATCCTAACCCGTACCCTAAACCGAGCCCTAACCCTAACACTAGGCCTAACCCTAACCCTAACCCATACCCTACGCTCTACCCGAACCCCTCCCCGAACCCGTACCCTAAGCCGTACCATAACCCTCACCCTAACCCTAACCCTAACCCTAAGCTACCCTTGACTGCTTCTGCTCCAATAGATTTCCTAAGCACTAGTGTTTTAAGGAACAGGTTAAAAAGAGAATCCTAATGTGATTTCGGGATAATGGGTGTGTTCCTTATCTTCTCCTCGTGTCTAAACTCTTCTCCATGGCTGAACCCCCAAACAATATTCCCTTACGTGCTAAGGGGTATCTAGAGAGTGGGATAGGTTTAATAACTATCCTCACTCTAACGCGTACCCTAACTCTAACCCCTAACCTAACCCTAGCGCGTACCCTAATCCTAACCCGTACCCTAACCCTCACCCTAACCCTAACCCTAACCCTAAGCTACCCTTGACGGCTTCTGCCTCCAATAGATTTCCTAAGCACTAGTGTTTTAAGGAACAGGTTAAAAAGAGAATCCTAATGTGATTTCTTGATAATGGGTGTGTTCCTTATCTTCTCCTAGTGTCTAAACTCTTCTCCATGGCTGGACCCCCAAATAATATTCCTTTACGTGCTAAGGGGTATCTAGAGAGTGGGATAGGTTTAATAACTACCCTCACCCTAACGCGTACCCTAACCCTAACCCCTACCCTAACCCTAACGCGTACCCTAATCCTAACCCGTACCCTAAACCAAGCCCTAACCCTAACACTAACCCTAACCCTAACCCTAACCCATAGCCTACGCCCTACCCGAACCCCTCCCCGAACCTGTACCCTAAGCCGTACCCTAACCCTCACCCTAACCCTAACCCTAACCCTAAGCTACCCTTGACTGCTTCTGCCTCCAATAGATTTCCTAAGCACTAGTGTTTTAAGGAACAGTTTAAAAAGAGAATCATATTGTGATTTCTTGATAATGGGTGTGTTCCTTATCTTCTCCTAGTGTCTAAAATCTTCTCCATGGCTGGACCCCCAAACAATATTCCTTTACGTGCTAAGGGGTATCTAGAGAGTGGGATAGGTTTAAAACTACCCTCACCCTAAAGCGTACCCTAACCCTAACCACTACCCTAACACTAACGCGTACCCTAATCCTAACCCGTACCCTAAACCGAGCCCTAACCCTAACACTAGCCCTAACCCTAACCCTAACCCATACCCTACGCCCTACCCGAACCCCTACCCGAACCCGTAACCTAAGCCGTACCCTAACCCTCACCCTAACCCTAACCCTAACCCTAAGCTACCCTTGACTGCTTCTGCCTCCAAAAGATTTCCTAAGCACTAGTGTTTTAAGGAACAGGTTAAAAAGAGAATCCTAATGTGATTTCTTGATAATAGGTGTGTTCCTTATCTTCTCCTCGTGTCTAAACTCTTCTCCATGGCTGGACCCCCAAATAATATTCCTTTACGTGCTAAGGGGTATCTAGAGAGTGGGATAGGTTTAATAACTACCCTCAACCTAACGCGTACCCTAACCCTAACCCCTACCCTAATCCTTACGCGTACCCTAATCCTAACCCGTACCCTAAACCGAGCCCTAACCCTAACACTAGCCCTAACCCTAACCCTAACCCATACCCTACGCCCTACCCGAACCCCTCCCCGAACCCGTACCCTAAGCCATACCCTAGCCCTCACCCTAACCCTAACACTAACCCTAAGCTACCCTTGACTGCTTCTGCCTCCAATAGATTTCCTAAGCACTAGTGTTTTAAGGAACAGGTTAAAAAGAGAATCCTAATGTGATTTCTTGATAATGGGTGTGTTCCTTATCTTCTCCTCGTGTCTAAACTCTTCTCCATGGCTGAACCCCGAAATAATATTCCTTTACGTGCTAAGGGGTATCTAGAGAGTGGGATAGGTTTAATAACTACACTCACCCTAACGCGTACCCTAACCCTAACCCCTACCCTAACCCTAACGCGTACCCTAAACCTAACCCGTACCCTAAACCGAGCCCTAACCCTAACACTAGCCCTAACCCTAACCCTAACCCATACCCTACGCCCTACCCGAACCCCTCCCCGAACCCGTACCTTAAGCCATACCCTAGCCCTCACCCTAACCCTAACACTAACCCTAAGCTACCCTTGACGGCTTATGCCTCCAATAGATTTCCTAAGCACTAGTGTTTTAAGGAACAGGTTAAAAAGAGAATCCTAATGTGATTTCTTGATAATGGGTGTGTTCCTTATCTTCTCCTCGTGTCTAAACTCTTCTCCATGGCTGGACCCCCAAATAATATTCCTTTACGTGCTAAGGGGTATCTAGAGAGTGGGATAGGTTTAATAACTACCCTCACCCTAACGCGTTCCCTAACCCTAACCCCTACCCTAACCCTAACGCGTACCCTAATCCTAACCCGTACCCTAAACCGAGCCCTAACCCTAACACTAGCCCTAACCCTAACCCTAACCAATACCCTACGCCCTACCCGAAACCCTCCCCGAACCCGTACCCTAAGCCGTACCCTAACCCTCACCCTAACCCTAACCCTAACCCTAAGCTACCCTTGACTGCTTCAGCCTCCAATAGATTTCCTAAGCACTAGTGTTTTAAGGAACAGGTGAAAAAGAGAATCCTAATGTGATTTCGTGATAATGGGTGTGTTCCTTATCTTCTCCTCGTGTCTAAACTCTTCTCCATGGCTGGACCCCCAAATAATATTCCTTTATGTGCTAAGGGGTATCTAGAGAGTGGGATAGGTTTAATAAATACCCCCACCCTAACGCGTACCCTAACCCTAACCCCTACCCTAACCCTAACGCGTACCCTAATCCTAACCCATAACCTAAACCGAGCCCTAACCATAACACTAACCCTAACCCTAACCGTAACCCATAACCTACGCCCTACCCGAACCCCTCCCCGAACCCGTACCCTAAGCCATACCCTAACCCTCACCCTAACCCTAACCCTAACCCTAAGCTACCCTTGACTGCTTCTGCCTCCAATAGATTTCCTAAGCACTAGTGTTTTAAGGAACAGGTTAAAAAGAGAATCCTAATGTGATTTCGTGATAATGGGTGTGTTCCTTAACTTCTCCTCATGTCTAAACTCTTCTCCATGGCTGGACCCCCAATAATATTCCTGTACGTGCTAAGGGGTATCTAGAGAGTGGGATAGGTTTAATAACTACCCTCACCCTAACGCGTACACTAACCCTAACCCCTACCCTAACCCTAACGCGTACCCTAATCCTAACCCGTACCCTAAACCGAGCCCTAACCCTAACACTAAACCTAACCCTAACCCTAACCCATACCCTACGCCCTACCCGAACCCCTCCCCGAACCCGTAACCTAAGCCGTACCCTAACCCTCACCCTAACCCTAACCCTAACCCTAAGCTACCCTTGACTGCTTCTGCCTCCAAAAGATTTCCTAAGCACTAGTGTTTTAAGGAACAGGTTAAAAAGAGAATCCTAATGTGATTTCTTGATAATGGGTGTGTTCCTTATCTTCTCCTCGTGTCTAAACTCTTCTCCATGGCTGGACCCCCAAATAATATTCCTTTACGTGCTAAGGGGTATCTAGAGAGTGGGATAGGTTTAATAACTACCCTCACCCTAACGCGTACCCTAACCCTAACCCCTACCCTAATCCTTACGCGTACCCTAATCCTAACCCGTACCCTAACACTAGCCCTAACCCTAACCCTAACCCATACCCTACGCCCTACCCGAACCCCTCCCCGAACCCGTACCCTAAGCCATACCCTAGCCCTCACCCTAACCCTAACACTAACCCTAAGCTACCCTTGACTGCTTCTGCCTCCAATAGATTTCCTAAGCACTAGTCTTTTAAGGAACAGTTTAAAAAGAGAATCCTAAAGTGATTTCGTGATAATGGGTGTGTTCCTTATCTTCTCCTAGTGTCTAAACTCTTCTCCATGGCTGGACCCCCAATAATATTCCTGTACGTGCTAAGGGGTATCTAGAGAGTGGGATAGGTTTAATAACTACCCTCACCCTAACGCGTACCCTAACCCTAACCCCTACCCTAACCCTAACGCGTACCCTAATCCTAACCCGTACCCTAAACCGAGCCCTAAACTTAACACTAGCCCTAACCCTAACCCTAACCCATACCCTACGCCCTACCCGAACCCCTCCCCGAACCCGTACCCTAAGCCGTACCCTAACCCTCACACTAACCCTAACCCTAACCCTAAGCTACCCTTGACGGCTTCTGCCTCCAATAGATTTCCTAAGCACTAGTGTTTTAAGGAACAAGTTAAAAAGAGAATCCTAATGTGATTTCTTGATAATGGGTGTGTTCCTTATCTTCTCCTCGTGTCTAAACTCTTCTCCATGGCTGGACCCCCAAATAATATTCCTTTATGTGCTAAGGGGTATCTAGAGAGTGTGATAGGTTTAATAACTACCCTCACCCTAACACGTACCCTAACCCTAACCCCTACCCTAACCCTAACGCGTACCCTAATCCTAACCCGTAACCTAAACCGAGCCCTAACCGTAACACTAACCCTAACCCTAACCCTAACCCATACCCTACGCCCTACCCGAACCCCTCCCAAAACCCGCACCCTAAACCGTACCCTAACCCTCACCTTAACCCTAACCCTAACCCTAAGCTACCCTTGACGGCTTCTGCCTCCAATTGATTTCCTAAGCACTAGTGTTTTAAGGAACAGGTTAAAAAGAGAATCCTAATGTGATTTCTTGATAATGGGTGTGTTCCTTATCTTCTCCTCGTGTCTAAACTCTTCTCCATGGCTGGACACCCAAATAATATTCCTATACGTGCTAAGGGGTATCTAAAGAGTGGGATAGGTTTAATAACTAACCTCACCCTAACGCGTACCCTAACCCTAACCCCTACCCTAACCCTAACGCGTACACTAAGCCTAACCCGTACCCTAAACCGAGCCCTAAACCTAACACTAGCCCTAACCCTAACCCTAACCCATACCCTACGCCCTACCCGAACCAGTCCCCGACCCCGTACCCTAAGCCGTACCCTAACCCTCACCCTAACCCTAACCCTAACCCTAAGCTACCCTTGACGGCTTCAGCCTCCAATAGATTTCCTAAGCACTAGTGTTTTAAGGAACAGGTGAAAAAGAGAATCCTAATGTGATTTCTTGATAATGGGTGTGTTCCTTATCTTCTCCTCGTGTCTAAACTCTTCTCCATGGCTGGACCCCCAAATAATATTCTTTTATGTGCTAAGGGGTATCTAGAGAGTGGGATAGGTTTAATAAATACCCCCACCCTAACGCGTACCCTAACCCTAACCCCTACCCTAACCCTAACGCGTACCCTAATCCTAACCCGTACCCTAAACCGAGCCCTAACCATAACACTAACCCTAACCCTAACCGTAACCCATAACCTACGCCCTACACGAACCCCTCCCCGAACCCGTACCCTAAGCCATACCCTAACCCTCACCCTAACCCTAACCCTAACCCTAAGCTACCCTTGACTGCTTCTGCCTCCAATAGATTTCCTAAGCACTAGTGTTTTAAGGAACAGGTTAAAAAGAGAATCCTAATGTGATTTCGTGATAATGGGTGTGTTCCTTAACTTCTCCTCGTGTCTAAACTCTTCTCCATGGCTGGACCCCCAATAATATTCCTGTACGTGCTAAGGGGTATCTAGAGAGTGGGATAGGTTTAATAACTACCCTCACCCTAACGCGTACCCTAACCCTAACCCCTACCCTAATCCTTACGCGTACCCTAATCCTAACCCGTACCCTAACACTAGCCCTAACCCTAACCCTAACCCATACCCTACGCCCTACCCGAACCCCTCCCCGAACCCGTACCCTAAGCCATACCCTAGCCCTCACCCTAACCCTAACACTAACCCTAAGCTACCCTTGACTGCTTCTGCCTCCAATAGATTTCCTAAGCACTAGTGTTTTAAGGAACAGGTTAAAAAGAGAATCCTAATGTGATTTCTTGATAATGGGTGTGTTCCTTATCTTCTCCTCGTGTCTAAACTCTTCTCCATGGCTGAACCCCGAAATAATATTCCTTTACGTGCTAAGGGGTATCTAGAGAGTGGGATAGGTTTAATAACTACCCTCACCCTAACGCGTACCCTAACCCTAACCCCTACCCTATCCCTAACGCGTACCCTAAACCTAACCCGTAACCTAAACCGAGCCCTAAACCTAACACTAGCCCTAACCCTAACCCTAACCCATACCCTACGCCCTACCCGAACCCCTCCCCGAACCCGTACCTTAAGCCATACCCTAGCCCTCACCCTAACCCTAACACTAACCCTAAGCTACCCTTGACGGCTTCTGCCTCCAATAGATTTCCTAAGCGCTAGTGTTTTAAGGAACAGGTTAAAAAGAGAATCCTAATGTGATTTCTTGATAATGGGTGTGTTCCTTATCTTCTCCTCGTGTCTAAACTCTTCTCCATGGCTGGACCCCCAAATAATATTCCTTTACGTGCTATGGGGTATCTAGAGAGTGGGATAGGTTTAATAACTACCCTCACCCTAACGCGTTCCCTAACCCTAACCCCTACCCTAACCCTAACGCGTACCCTAATCCTAACCCGTACCCTAAACCGAGCCCTAACCCTAACACTAGCCCTAACCCTAACCCTAACCAATACCCTACGCCCTACCCGAACCCCTCCCCGAACCCGTACCCTAAGCCGTACCCTAACCCTCACCCTAACCCTAAGCTACCCTTGACTGCTTCTGCCTCCAATAGATTTCCTAAGCACTAGTGTTTTAAGGAACAGGTGAAAAAGAGAATCCTAATGTGATTTCTTGATAATGGTGTGTTCCTTATCTTCTCCTCGTGTCTAAACTCTTCTCCATGGCTGGACCCCCGAATAATATTCCTTTATGTGCTAAGGGGTATCTAGAGAGTGGGATGGGTTTAATAAATACCCCCACCGTAACGCGTACCCTAACCCTAACCCCTACCCTAACCCTAACGCGTACCCTAATCCTAACCCATAACCTAAACCGAGCCCTAACCATAACTCTAGCCCTAACCCTATACCTAACCCATACCCAACGCCCTCCCCGAACCCCTCCCCGAACCCGTACCCTAAGCCATACCCTAACCCTCACCCTAACCCTAACCCTAACCCTAAGCTACCCTTGACTGCTTCTGCCTCCAATAGATTTCCTAAGCACTAGTGTTTTAAGGAACAGGTTAAAAAGAGAATCCTAAAGTGATTTCGTGATAATGGGTGTGTTCCTTATCTTCTCCTAGTGTCTAAACACTTCTCCATGGCTGGACCCCCAATAATATTCCTGTACGTGCTAAGGGGTATCTAGAGAGTGGGATAGGTTTAATAACTACCCTCACCCTAACGCGTACACTAACCCTAACCCCTACCCTAACCCTAACGTGTACCCTAATCCTAACCCGTACCCTAAACCGAGCCCTAACCCTAACACTAACCCTAACCCTAACCCTAACCCATACCCTACGCCCTGCCCGAAACCCTCCCCGAACCCGTACCCTAAGCCGTACCCTAAACCTCACCCTAACCCTAACCCTAACCCTAAGCTACCCTTGACGGCTTCTGCCTCCAATAGATTTCCTAAGCACTAGTGTTTTAAGGAACAGGTTAAAAAGAGAATCCTAATGTGATTTCTTGATAATGGGTGTGTTCCTTATTTTCTCCTCGTGTCTAAACTCTTCTCCATGGATGGACCCCCAAATAATATTCCTTTAAGTGCTAAGGGGTATCTAGAGAGTGGGATAGGTTTAATAACTACCCTCACCCTAAAGCGTACCCAAACCCTAACCCCTACCCTAACCCTAACGCGTACCCTAATCCTAACCCGTACCCTAAACCGAGCCCTAAACCTAACACTAGCCCTAACCCTAACCCTAACCCATACCCTACGCCCTACCCGAAACCCTCCCAGAACCCGTACCCTAAGCCGTACCCTAACCCTCACCCTAACCCTAACCCTAACCCTAAGCTACCCTTGACTGCTTCTGCCTCCAATAGATTTCCTAAGCACTAGTGTTTTAAGGAACAGGTTAAAAAGAGAATCCTAATGTGATTTCGTGA
This sequence comes from Balaenoptera acutorostrata, assembly GCF_949987535.1. NCBI lineage: Eukaryota > Metazoa > Chordata > Mammalia > Artiodactyla > Balaenopteridae > Balaenoptera > Balaenoptera acutorostrata. Next base: position 158,104 of record NW_026646613.1, read on the forward strand.
TAATGGGGGTGTTCCTTATCTTCTCCTCGTGTCTAAACTCTTCTCCATGGCTGGACCCCCAAATAATATTCCTTTATGTGCTAAGGGGTATCTAGAGAGTGTGATAGGTTTAATAACTACCCTCACCCTAATACGTACCCTAACCCTAACCCCTACCCTAACCCTAACGCGTACCCTAATCCTAACCCGTACCCTAAACCGAGCCCTAACCATAACACTAACCCTAACCCTAACCCTAACCCATACCCTACGCCGTACCCGAACCCCTCCACGAACCCTTACCCTAAGCCGTACCCTAACCTTCACCCTAACCCTAAGCTACCCTTGACGGCTTCTGCCTCCAATAGATTTCCTAAGCACTAGTGTTTTAAGGAACAGGTTAAAAAGAGAATCCTAATGTGATTTCTTGATAATGGGTGTGTTCCTTATCTTCTCCTCGTGTCTAAACTCTTCTCCATGGCTGGACCCCAATATAATATTCCTTTAAGTGCTAAGGGGTATCTAGAGAGTGGGATAGGTTTAATAACTACCCTCACTCTAACACGTACCCTAACCCTAACCCCTACCCTAACCCTAATGCGTACCCTAATCCTAACCCGTACCCTAAACCGAGCCCTAAACCTAACACTAGCCCTAACCCTAAACCTAACCCATACCCTACGCCCTACCCGAACCCCTCACCGAACCCGTACCCTAAGCCATACCCTAGCCCTCACCCTAACCCTAACCCTAACCCTAAGCTACCCTTGACTGCTTCTGCCTCCAATAGATTTCCTAAGCACTAGTGTTTTAAGGACCAGGTTAAAAAGAGAATCCTAATGTGATTTCGTGATAATGGGTGTGTTCCTTATCTTCTCCTAGTGTCTAAAATCTTCTCCATGGCTGGACCCCCAAATAATATTCCTTTACGTGCTAAGGGGTATCTAGAGAGTGGGATAGGTTTAATAACTACCCTCACCCTAACGCGTACCCTAACCCTAACCCCTACCCTAACCCTAACGCGTACCCTAATCCTAACCCGTACCCTAAACCGAGCCCTAACCCTAACACTAGCCCTAACCCTAACCCTAACCAATACCCTACGCCCTACCCGAACCCCTCCCCGAACCCGTACCCTAAGCCGTACCCTAACCCTCACCCTAACCCTAAGCTACCCTTGACTGCTTCTGCCTCCAATAGATTTCCTAAGCACTAGTGTTTTAAGGAACAGGTGAAAAAGAGAATCCTAATGTGATTTCTTGATAATGGTGTGTTCCTTATCTTCTCCTCGTGTCTAAACTCTTCTCCATGGCTGGACCCCCAAATAATATTCCTTTATGTGCTAAGGGGTATCTAGAGAGTGGGATAGGTTTAATAAATACCCCCACCGTAACGCGTACCCTAACCCTAACCCCTACCCTAACCCTAACGCGTACCCTAATCCTAACCCATAACCTAAACCGAGCCCTAACCATAACTCTAGCCCTAACCCTATACCTAACACATACCCTACGCCCTCCCCGAACCCCTCCCCGAACCCGTACCCTAAGCCATACCCTAACCCTCACCCTAACCGTAACCCTACCCCTAAGCTACCCTTGACTGCTTCTGCCTCCAATAGATTTCCTAAGCACTAGTGTTTTAAGGAACAGGTTAAAAAGAGAATCCTAAAGTGATTTCGTGATAATGGGTGTGTTCCTTATCTTCTCCTAGTGTCTAAACACTTCTCCATGGCTGGACCCCCAATAATATTCCTGTACGTGCTAAGGGGTATCTAGAGAGTGGGATAGGTTTAATAACTACCCTCACCCTAACGCGTACACTAACCCTAACCCCTACCCTAACCCTAACGTGTACCCTAATCCTAACCCGTACCCTAAACCGAGCCCTAACCCTAACACTAACCCTAACCCTAACCCTAACCCATACCCTACGCCCTGCCCGAAACCCTCCCCGAACCCGTACCCTAAACCTCACCCTAACCCTAACCCTAACCCTAAGCTACCCTTGACGGCTTCTGCCTCCAATAGATTTCCTAAGCACTAGTGTTTTAAGGAACAGGTTAAAAAGAGAATCCTAATGTGATTTCTTGATAATGGGTGTGTTCCTTATCTTCTCCTCGTGTCTAAACTCTTCTCCATGGCTGGACCCCCAAATAATATTCCTTTAAGTGCTAAGGGGTATCTAGAGAGTGGGATAGGTTTAATAACTACCCTCACTCTAAAGCGTACCCTAACCCTAACCCCTACCCTAACCCTAACGCGTACCCTAATCCTAACCCGTACCCTAAACCGAGCCCTAAACCTAACACTAGCCCTAACCCTAACCCTAACCCATACCCTACGCCCTACCCGAAACCCTCCCAGAACCCGTACCCTAAGCCGTACCCTAACCCTCACCCTAACCCTAACCCTAACCCTAAGCTACCCTTGACTGCTTCTGCCTCCAATAGATTTCCTAAGCACTAGTGTTTTAAGGAACAGGTTAAAAAGAGAATCCTAATGTGATTTCGTGATAATGGGGGTGTTCCTTATCTTCTCCTCGTGTCTAAACTCTTCTCCATGGCTGGACCCCCAAATAATATTCCTTTATGTGCTAAGGGGTATCTAGAGAGTGTGATAGGTTTAATAACTACCCTCACCCTAATACGTACCCTAACCCTAACCCCTACCCTAACCCTAACGCGTACCCTAATCCTAACCTGTACCCTAAACCGAGCCCTAACCATAACACTAACCCTAACCCTAACCCTAACCCATACCCTACGCCGTACCCGAACCCCTCCACGAACCCTTACCCTAAGCCGTACCCTAACCTTCAGCCTAACCCTAAGCTACCCTTGACGGCTTCTGCCTCCAATAGATTTCCTAAGCACTAGTGTTTTAAGGAACAGGTTAAAAAGAGAATCCTAATGTGATTTCTTGATAATGGGTGTGTTCCTTATCTTCTCCTCGTGTCTAAACTCTTCTCCATGGCTGGACCCCAATATAATATTCCTTTAAGTGCTAAGGGGTATCTAGAGAGTGGGATAGGTTTAATAACTACCCTCACTCTAACACGTACCCTAACCCTAACCCCTACCCTAACCCTAATGCGTACCCTAATCCTAACCCGTACCCTAAACCGAGCCCTAAACCTAACACTAGCCCTAACCCTAAACCTAACCCATACCCTACGCCCTACCCGAACCCCTCACCGAACCCGTACCCTAAGCCATACCCTAGCCCTCACCCTAACCCTAACCCTAACCCTAAGCTACCCTTGACTGCTTCTGCCTCCAATAGATTTCCTAAGCACTAGTGTTTTAAGGACCAGGTTAAAAAGAGAATCCTAATGTGATTTCGTGATAATGGGTGTGTTCCTTATCTTCTCCTAGTGTCTAAACTCTTCTCCATGGCTGGACCCCCAAATAATATTCCTTTACGTGCTAAGGGGTATCTAGAGAGTGGGATAGGTTTAATAACTACCCTCACCCTAACGCGTACCCTAACCCTAACCCCTACCCTAACTCTAACGCGTACCCTAATCCTAACATGTACCCTAAACCGAGCCCTAACCCTAACACTAACCCTAACCCTAACCCTAACCCATACCCTACGCCCTACCCGATCCCCTCCCCGAACCCGTACCCTAAGCCATACCCTAACCCTCACCCTAACCCTAACCCTAACCCTAAGCTACCCTTGACTGCTTCTGCCTCCAATAGATTTCCTAAGCACTAGTGTTTTAAGGAACAGGTGAAAAAGAGAATCCTAATGTGATTTCTTGATAATGGTGTGTTCCTTATCTTCTCCTCGTGTCTAAACTCTTCTCCATGGCTGGACCCCCAAATAATATTCCTTTATGTGCTAAGGGGTATCTAGAGAGTGGGATAGGTTTAATAAATACCCCCACCGTAACGCGTACCCTAACCCTAACCCCTACCCTAACCCTAACGCGTACCCTAATCCTAACCCATAACCTAAACCGAGCCCTAACCATAACTCTAGCCCTAACCCTATACCTAACACATACCCTACGCCCTCCCCGAACCCCTCCCCGAACCCGTACCCTAAGCCATACCCTAACCCTCACCCTAACCGTAACCCTACCCCTAAGCTACCCTTGACTGCTTCTGCCTCCAATAGATTTCCTAAGCACTAGTGTTTTAAGGAACAGGTTAAAAAGAGAATCCTAAAGTGATTTCGTGATAATGGGTGTGTTCCTTATCTTCTCCTAGTGTCTAAACACTTCTCCATGGCTGGACCCCCAATAATATTCCTGTACGTGCTAAGGGGTATCTAGAGAGTGGGATAGGTTTAATAACTACCCTCACCCTAACGCGTACACTAACCCTAACCCCTACCCTAACCCTAACGTGTACCCTAATCCTAACCCGTACCCTAAACCGAGCCCTAACCCTAACACTAACCCTAACCCTAACCCTAACCCATACCCTACGCCCTGCCCGAAACCCTCCCCGAACCCGTACCCTAAGCCGTACCCTAAACCTCACCCTAACCCTAACCCTAACCCTAAGCTACCCTTGACGGCTTCTGCCTCCAATAGATTTCCTAAGCACTAGTGTTTTAAGGAACAGGTTAAAAAGAGAATCCTAATGTGATTTCTTGATAATGGGTGTGTTCCTTATCTTCTCCTCGTGTCTAAACTCTTCTCCATGGCTGGACCCCCAAATAATATTCCTTTAAGTGCTAAGGGGTATCTAGAGAGTGGGATAGGTTTAATAACTACCCTCACCCTAAAGCGTACCCTAACCCTAACCCCTACCCTAACCCTAACGCGTACCCTAATCCTAACCCGTACCCTAAACCGAGCCCTAAACCTAACACTAGCCCTAACCCTAACCCTAACCCATACCCTACGCCCTACCCGAAACCCTCCCAGAACCCGTACCCTAAGCCGTACCCTAACCCTCACCCTAACCCTAACCCTAACCCTAAGCTACCCTTGACTGCTTCTGCCTCCAATAGATTTCCTAAGCACTAGTGTTTTAAGGAACAGGTTAAAAAGAGAATCCTAATGTGATTTCGTGATAATGGGGGTGTTCCTTATCTTCTCCTCGTGTCTAATCTCTTCTCCATGGCTGGACCCCCAAATAATATTCCTTTATGTGCTAAGGGGTATCTAGAGAGTGTGATAGGTTTAATAACTACCCTCACCCTAATACGTACCCTAACCCTAACCCCTACCCTAACCCTAATGCGTACCCTAATCCTAACCCGTACCCTAAACCGAGCCCTAACCATAACACTAACCCTAACCCTAACCCTAACCCATACCCTACGCCGTACCCGAACCCCTCCACGAACCCTTACCCTAAGCCGTACCCTAACCCTCACCCTAACCCTAACCCTAACCCTAAGCTACCCTTGACGGCTTCTGCCTCCTATAGATTTCCTAAGCACTAGTGTTTTAAGGAACAGGTTAAAAAGAGAATCCTAATGTGATTTCTTGATAATGGGTGTGTTCCTTATCTTCTCCTCGTGTCTAAACTCTTCTCCATGGCTGGACCCCAATATAATATTCCTTTAAGTGCTAAGGGGTATCTAGAGAGTGGGATAGGTTTAATAACTACCCTCACTCTAACACGTACCCTAACCCTAACCCCTACCCTAACCCTAATGCGTACCCTAATCCTAACCTGTACCCTAAACCGAGCCCTAAACCTAACACTAGCCCTAACCCTAAACCTAACCCATACCCTACGCCCTACCCGAACCCCTCACCGAACCCGTACCCTAAGCCATACCCTAGCCCTCACCCTAACCCTAACCCTAACCCTAAGCTACCCTTGACTGCTTCTGCCTCCAATAGATTTCCTAAGCACTAGTGTTTTAAGGACCAGGTTAAAAAGAGAATCCTAATGTGATTTCGTGATAATGGGTGTGTTCCTTATCTTCTCCTAGTGTCTAAACTCTTCTCCATGGCTGGACCCCCAAATAATATTCCTTTACGTGCTAAGGGGTATCTAGAGAGTGGGATAGGTTTAATAACTACCCTCACCCTAACGCGTACCCTAACCCTAACCCCTACCCTAACCCTAACGCGTACCCTAATCCTAACCCGTACCCTAAACCGAGCCCTAACCCTAACACTAAACCTAAGCCTAAATCTAACCCATACCCTACGCCCTACCCGAACCCCTCCCCGAACCCGTACCCTAAGCCATACCCTAACCCTCACCCAAACCCTAAACCTAACCCTAAGCTACCCTTGACGGCTTCTGCCTCCAATAGATTTCCTAAGCACTAGTGAATTAAGGAACAGGTTAAAAAGAGAATCCTAATGTGATTTCTTGATAATGGGTGTGTTCCTTTTCTTCTCCTCGTGTCTAAACTCTTCTCCATGGCTGGACCCTCAAATAATATTCCTTTACGTGCTAAGGGGTATCTAGAGAGTGGGATAGGTTTAATAACTACCCTCACCCTAACGCGTACCCTAACCCTAACCCCTACCCTAACCCTAACGCGTACCCTAATCCTAACCCGTACCCTAAACCGAGCCCTAACCCTAACCCTAACCCATACCCTCCGCCCTACCCGAACCCCTCCCCGAACCAGTACCCTAAACCATACCCTAACCCTCACCCTAACCCTAACCCTAACCCTAAGCTACACTTGACTGCTTCTGCCTCCAATAGATTTCCTAAGCACTAGTGTTTTAAGGAACAGGTAAAAAAGAGAATCCTAATGTGATTTCGTGATAATGGGTGTGTTCCTTATCTTCTCCTAGTGTCTAAACCCTTCTCCATGGCTGGACCCCCAAATAATATTCCTTTACGTGCTAAGCGGTATCTAGAGAGTGGGATAGGTTTAATAACTACCCTCACCCTAACGCGTACACTAACCCTAACCCCTACCCTAACACTAACGCGTACCCTAATCCTAACCCGTACCCTAAACCGAGCCCTAACCCTAACCCGAACCCATACCCTACGCCCTACCCGAACCCCTCCCCGAACCCGTACCCAAAGCCGTACCCTAACCCTCACCCTAACCCTAACCCTAACCCTAAGCTACCCTTGACGGCTTCTGCCTCCAATAGATTTCCTAAGCACTAGTGTTTTAAGGAACAGGTTAAAAAGAGAATCCTAATGTGATTTCTTGATAATGGGTGTGTTCCTTATCTTCTCCTAGTGTCTAAACTCTTCTCCATGGCTGGACCCCCAAATAATATTCCTTTACGTGCTAAGGGGTATCTAGAGAGTGGGATAGGTTTAATAACTAACCTCACCCTATCGCGTACCCTAACCCTAACCCCTACCCTAACACTAACGCGTACCCTAATCCTGACCCGTACCATAAACCGAGCCCTAACCCTAACACTAACCCTAACCCTAACCCTAACCCATACCCTACGCCCTACCCGAACCCCTCCCCGAACCCGTACCCTAAGCCATACCCTAACTCTCACCCTAAACCTAACCCTAACCCTAAGCTACCCTTGACTGCTTCTGCCTCCAATAGATTTCCTAAGCACTAGTCTTTTAAGGAACAGGTTAAAAAGAGAATCCTAAAGAGATTTCGTGATAATGGGTGTGTTCCTTATCTTCTCCTAGTGTCTAAACTCTTCTCCATGGCTGGACCCCCAATAATATTCCTGTACGTGCTAAGGGGTATCTAGAGAGTGGGATAGGTTTAATAACTACCCTCACCCTAACGCGTACCCTAACCCTAACCCCTACCCTAACCCTAACGCGTACCCTAATCCTAACCCGTACCCTAAACCGAGCCCTAAACTTAACACTAGCCCTAACCCTAACCCTAACCCATACCCTACGCCCTACCCGAACCCCTCCCCGAACCCGTACCCTAAGCCGTACCCTAACCCTCACACTAACCCTAACCCTAACCCTAAGCTACCCTTGACGGCTTCTGCCTCCAATAGATTTCCTAAGCACTAGTGTTTTAAGGAACAAGTTAAAAAGAGAATCCTAATGTGATTTCTTGATAATGGGTGTGTTCCTTATCTTCTCCTCGTGTCTAAACTCTTCTCCATGGCTGGACCCCCAAATAATATTCCTTTATGTGCTAAGGGGTATCTAGAGAGTGTGATAGGTTTAATATCTACCCTCACCCTAACACGTACCCTAACCCTAACCCCTACCCTAACCCTATCGCGTACCCTAATCCTAACCCGTAACCTAAACCGAGCCCTAACCATAACACTAACCCTAACCCTAACCCTAACCCATACCCTACGCCCTACCCGAACCCCTCCCAGAACCCGCACCCTAAACCGTACCCTAACCCTCACCTTAACCCTAACCCTAACCCTAAGCTACCCTTGACGGCTTCTGCCTCCAATTGATTTCCTAAGCACTAGTGTTTTAAGGAACAGGTTAAAAAGAGAATCCTAATGTGATTTCTTGATAATGGGTGTGTTCCTTATCTTCTCCTCGTGTCTAAACTCTTCTCCATGGCTGGACACCCAAATAATATTCCTATACGTGCTAAGGGGTATCTAAAGAGTGGGATAGGTTTAATAACTAACCTCACCCTAACGCGTACCCTAACCCTAACCCCTACCCTAACCCTAACGCGTACACTAAGCCTAACCCGTACCCTAAACCAAGCCCTAAACCTAACACTAGCCCTAACCCTAACCCTAACCCATACCCTACGCCCTACCCGAACCACTCCCCGACCCCGTACCCTAAGCCGTACCCTAACCCTCACCCTAACCCTAACCCTAACCCTAAGCTACCCTTGACTGCTTCTGCCTCCAGTAGATTTCCTAAGCACTATTGTTTTAAGGAACAGGTTAAAAAGAGAATCCTAATGTGATTTCGTGATAATGGGTGTGTTCCTTATCTTCTCCTAGTGTCTAAACTCTTCTCCATGGCTGGACCCCCAAATAATATTCCTTTACGTGCTAAGGGGTATCTAGAGAGTGGGATAGGTTTAATAACTACCCTCACCCTAATGCGTACCCTAACCATAACCGCTACCCTAACCCTAACGAGTACCATAATCCTAACCCGTACCCTAAACCGAGCCCTAACCCTAACACTAACCCTAACCCTAACCCTAACCTGTACCCTACGCCCTAACCGAACCCCTCCCCGAACCCGTACCCTAAGCCATACCCTAACCCTCACCCTAACCCTAACCCTAACCCTAAGCTACCCTTGACTGCTTCTGCCTCCAATAGATTTCCTAAGCACTAGTGTTTTAAGGAACAGGTTAAAAAGAGAATCCTAATGTGATTTCTTGATAATGGGTGTGTTCCTTATCTTCTCCTAGTTTCTAAACTCTTCCCCATGGCTGGACCCCCAAATAATATTCCTTTACGTGCTAAGGGGTATCTAGAGAGTGGGATACGTTTAATAACTACCCTCACCCTAACGCGTACCCTAACCCTATCCCCTACCCTAACCCTAACGCATACCCTAATCCTAACCCGTATCCTAAACCGAGCCCTAACCCTAACACTAGCCCTAACCCTAACCCATACCCTACGCCCTACCCGAACCCCTCCCCGAACCCGTTCCGTAAGCCGTACCCTAACCCTCACCCTAACCCTAACCCTAACCCTAAGCTATCCTTGACTGCTTCTGCCTCCAATAGATTTCCTAAGCACTAGTGTTTTAAGGAACAGGTTAAAAAGAGAATCCTAATGTGATTTCTTGATAATGGGTGTGTTCCTTATCTTCTCCTAGTGTCTAAACTCTTCTCCATGGCTGGACCCCCAAATAATATTCCTTTACGTGCTAAGGGGTATCTAGAGAGTGGGATAGGTTTAATAACAAACCTCACCCTATCGCATACCCTAACCCTAAACCCTACCCTAACCCTAACGCGTACCCTAATCCTAACCCGTACCCTAAACCGAGCCCTAACCCTAACACTAACCCTAACCCTAACCCATAGCCTACGCCCTACCCGAACCCCTCCCCGAACCCGTACCCTAAGCCGTACCCTAACACTCACCCTAACCCTAACCCTAACCCTAAGCTACCCTTGACGGCTTCTGCCTCCAATATATTTCCTAAGCACTAGTGTTTTAAGGAACAGTTTAAAAAGAGAATCATATTGTGATTTCTTGATAAAGGTTGTGTTCCTTATCTTCTCCTAGTGTCTAAACTCTTCTCCATGGCTGGACCCCCAAATAATATTCCTTTACGTGCTAAGGGGTATCTAGAGAGTGGGATAGGTTTAATAACTACACCACGCTAAAGCGTACCCTAATCCTAACCACTACCCTAACACTAACGCGTACCCTAATCCTAACCCGTACCCTAAACCGAGCCCTAACCCTAACACTAACCCTAACCCTAACCCTAACCCATACCCTACGCCCTACCCGAACCCCTCCCCGAACCCGTACCCTAAGCCGTACCCTAACCCTCACCCTAACCCTAACCCTAACCCTAAGCTACCCTTGACTGCTTCTGCCTCCAATAGATTTCCTAAGCACTAGTGTTTTAAGGAACAGGTTAAAAAGAGAATCCTAATGTGATTTCTTGATAATGGGTGTGTTCCTTATCTTCTCCTAGTGTCTAAACTCTTCTCCATGGCTGGACCCCCAAATAATATTCCTTTACGTGCTAAGGGGTATCTAGAGAGTGGGATAGGTTTAATAACTACCCTCACCCTAACGCGTACCCTAACCCTAACCCCTACCCTAACTCTAACGCGTACCCTAATCCTAACATGTACCCTAAACCGAGCCCTAACCCTAACACTAACCCTAACCTTAACCCTAACCCATACCCTACGCCCTACCCGATCCCCTCCCCGAACCCGTACCCTAAGCCATACCCTAACCCTCACCCTAACCCTAACCCTAACCCTAAGCTACACTTGACTGCTTCTGCCTCCAATAGATTTCCTAAGCACTAGTGTTTTAAGGAACAGTTTAAAAAGAGAATCAGATTGTGATTTCTTGATAATGGGTGTGTTCCTTATCTTCTCCTAGTGTCTAAACTCTTCTCCATGGCTGGACCCCAAATAATATTCCTTTACGTGCTAAGGGGTATCTAGAGAGTGGGATAGGTTTAATAACTAACCTCACCCTCTCGCGTACCCTAACCCTAACACCTACCCTAACACTAACGCGTACCCTAATCCTAACCTGTACCCTAAACTGAGCCCTAACCCTAACCCTCACTCTAACCCTAACCCTAACCCTAAGCTACCCTTGACTGCTTCTGCCTCCAATAGATTTCCTAAGCACTAGTGTTTTAAGGAACAGGTTAAAAAGAGAATACTAATGTGATTTCTTGATAATGGGTGTGTTCCTTATCTTCTCCTCGTGTCTAAACTCTTCTCCATGGCTGGACCCCCAAATAATATTCCTTTACGTGCTAAGGGGTATCTAGAGAGTGGGATAGGTTTAATAACTACCCTCACCCTTAAGCGTACCCTAACCCTAACCACTACCCTAACAGTAACGCGTACCCTAATCCTAACCCGTATCCTAAACCGAGCCCTAACCCTAACACTAACCCTTACCCTAACCCTAACCCATACCCTACGCCCTACCCGAACCCCTCCCCGAACCCGTACCCTAAGCCGTACCCTAACCCTCACCCTAACCCTAACCCTAACCCTAAGCTACCCTTGACGGCTTCTGCCTCCAATAGATTTCCTAAGCACTAGTGCTTTAAGGAACAGTTTAAAAAGAGAATCATATTGTGATTTCTTGATAATGGGTGTGTTCCTTATCTTCTCCTAGTGTCTAAACCCTTCTCCATGGCTGGACCCCCAAATAATATTCCTTTACGTGCTAAGGGGTATCTAGAGAGTGGGATAGGTTTAATAACTACCCTCACCCTAACGCGTACACTAACCCTAACCCCTACCCTAACACTAACGCGTACCCTAATCCTAACCCGTACCCTAAACCGAGCCCTAACCCTAACACTAACCCTAACCCTAACCCTAACCCATACCCTACGCCCTACCCGAACCCCTCCCTGAACTCGTACCCTAAGCCGTACCCTAACCCTCACCCTAACCCTAACCCTAACCCTAAGCTACCCTTGACGGCTTCTGCATCCAATAGATTTCCTAAGCACTAGTGTTTTAAGGAACAGGTTAAAAAGAGAATCCTAATGTGATTTCTTGATAATGGGTGTGTTCCTTATCTTCTCCTCGTGTCTAAACTCTTCTCCATGGCTGGACCCCCAAATAATATTCCTTTACGTGCTAAGGGGTATCTAGAGAGTGGGATAGGTTTAATAACTACCCTCACCCTAACGCGTACCCTAACCCTAACCCCTACCCTAACCCTAACGAGTACCCTAATCCTAACCCGTACCCTAAACCGAGCCCTAACCCTAACACTAGCCCTAACCCTAACCCTACCCTAAACCCTACGCCCTACCCGAACCCCTCCCCGAACCCGTACCCTAAGCCGTACCCTAACCCTCACCCTAACCCTAACCCTAACCCTAAGCTACCCTTGACTGCTTCGGCCTCCAATAGATTTCCTAAGCACTAGTGTTTTAAGAAACAGTTTAAAAAGAGAATCATATTGTGATTTCTTGATAATGGGTGTGTTCCTTATCTTCTCCTAGTGTCTAAACTCTTCTCCATGGCTGGACCCCCAAATAATATTCCTTTACGTGCTAAGGGGTATCTAGAGAGTGGGATAGGTTTAATAACTACCCTCACCCTAAAGCGTACCCTAACCCTAACCCCTACCCTAACCCTAACGCGTACCCTAATCCTAACCCGTACCCTAAACCGAGCCCTAACCCTAACACTAACCCTAACCCTAACCCTAACCCATACCCTACGCCCTACCCGAACCCCTCCCCGAACCCGTACCCTAAGCCGTACCCTAACCCTCACCCTAACCCTAACCCTAACCCTAAGCTACCCTTGACTGCTTCTGCCTCCAATAGATTTCCTAAGCACAAGTGTTTTAAGGAACAGTTTAAAAAGAGAATCATATTGTGATTTCTTGATAATGGGTGTGTTCCTGATCTTCTCCTAGTGTCTAAACCCTTCTCCATGGCTGGACCCCCAAATAATATTCCTTTACGTGCTAAGGGGTATCTAGAGAGTGGGATAGGTTTAATAACTACCCTCACCCTAAAGCGTACCCTAACCCTAACCCCTACCCTAACACTAACGCGTACCCTAATCCTAACCCGTACCCTAAACCGAGCCCTAACCCTAACCCTAACCCATACCCAACGCCCTACCCGAACCCCTCCCCGAACCCGTACCCAAAGCCGTACCCTAACCCTCTCCCTAACCCTAACCCTAACCCTAAGCTACCCTTGACGGCTTCTGCCTCCAATAGATTTCCTAAGCACTAGTGCTTTAAGGAACAGGTTAAAAATAGAATCCTAATGTGATTTCTTGATAATGCGTGTGTTCCTTATCTTCTCCTCGTGTCTAAACTCTTCTCCATGGCTGGACCCCCAAATAATATTCCTTTACGTGCTAAGGGTATCTAGAGAGTGTGATAGGTTTAATAACTACCCTCACCCTAACGCGTACCCTAACCCTAACCACTACCCTAACCCTAACGCGTACCCTAATCCTAACCCGTACCCTAAACCGAGCCCTAACCCTAACACTAGCCCTAACCCTAACCCTAACCTATACCCTACGCCCTACCCGAACCCCTCCCCGAACCCGTAACCTAAGCCATACCCTAACCCTCACCCTAACCCTAACCCTAACCCTAAACTACCCTTGACTGCTTCTGCCTCCAATAGATTTCCTAAGCACTAGTGTTTTAAGGAACAGGTTAAAAAGAGAATCCTAATGTGATTTCTTGATAATGGGTGTGTTCCTTATCTTCTCCTAGTGTCTAAACTCTTCTCCATGGCTGGACCCCAAATAATATTCCTTTACGTGCTAAGGGGTATCTAGAGAGTGGGATAGGTTTAATAACTAACCTCACCCTCTCGCGTACCCTAACCCTAACACCTACCCTAACACTAACGCGTACCCTAATCCTAACCTGTACCCTAAACCGAGCCCTAACCCTAACCCTCACCCTAACCCTAACCCTAACCCTAAGCTACCCTTGACTGCTTCTGCCTCCAATAGATTTCCTAAGCACTAGTGTTTTAAGGAACAGGTTAAAAAGAGAATACTAATGTGATTTCTTGATAATGGGTGTGTTCCTTATCTTCTCCTCGTGTCTAAACTCTTCTCCATGGCTGGACCCCCAAATAATATTCCTTTACGTGCTAAGGGGTATCTAGAGAGTGGGATAGGTTTAATAACTACCCTCACCCTTAAGCGTACCCTAACCCTAACAACTACCCTAACAGTAACGCGTACCCTAATCCTAACCCGTATCCTAAACCGAGCCCTAACCCTAACACTAACCCTTACCCTAACCCTAACCCATACCCTACGCCCTACCCGAACCCCTCCCCGAACCCGTACCCTAAGCCGTACCCTAACCCTCACCCTAACCCTAACCCTAACCCTAAGCTACCCTTGACGGCTTCTGCCTCCAATAGATTTCCTAAGCACTAGTGCTTTAAGGAACAGTTTAAAAAGAGAATCATATTGTGATTTCTTGATAATGGGTGTGTTCCTTATCTTTTCCTAGTGTCTAAACCCTTCTCCATGGCTGGACCCCCAAATAATATTCCTTTACGTGCTAAGGGGTATCTAGAGAGTGGGATAGGTTTAATAACTACCCTCACCCTAACGCGTACACTAACCCTAACCCCTACCCTAACACTAACGCGTACCCTAATCCTAACCCGTACCCTAAACCGAGCCCTAACCCTAACCCGAACCCATAACCTACGCCCTACCCGAACCCCTCCCCGAACCCGTACCCAAAGCCGTACCCTAACCCTCACCCTAACCCTAACCCTAACCCTAAGCTACCCTTGACGGCTTCTGCCTCCAATAGATTTCCTAAGCACTAGTGCTTTAAGGAACAGGTTAAAAATAGAATCCTAATGTGATTTCTTGATAATGCGTGTGTTCCTTATCTTCTCCTCGTGTCTAAACTCTTCTCCATGGCTGGACCCCCAAATAATATTCCTTTACGTGCTAAGGGTATCTAGAGAGTGTGATAGGTTTAATAACTACCCTCACCCTAAAGCGTACCCTAACCCTAACCACTACCCTAACCCTAACGCGTACCCTAATCGTAACCCGTACCCTAAACCGAGCCCTAACCCTAACACTAGCCCTAACCCTAACCCTAACCTATACCCTACGCCCTACCCGAACCCCTCCCCGAACCCGTACCCTAAGCCATACCCTAACCCTCACCCTAACCCTAACCCTAACCCTAAGCTACCCTTGACTGCTTCTGCCTCCAATAGATTTCCTAAGCACTAGTGTTTTAAGGAACAGGTTAAAAAGAGAATCCTAATGTGATTTCTTGATAATGGGTGTGTTCCTTATCTTCTCCTAGTGTCTAAACTCTTCTCCATGGCTGGACCCCCAAATAATATTCCTTTACGTGCTAAGGGGTATCTAGAGAGTGGGATAGGTTTAATAACAAACCTCACCCTAACGCGTACCCTAACCCTAACCCCTACCCTAACCCTAACGCATACCCTAATCCTAACCCGTACCCTAAACCGAGCCCTAACCCTATCACTAGCCCTAACCCTAACCCTAACCCATACCGTACACCCTACCCGAACCCCTCCCCGAACCCGTACCGTAAGCCGTACCCTAACCCTCACCCTAACCCTAACCCTAACCCTAAGCTATCCTTGACTGCTTCTGCCTCCAATAGATTTCCTAAGCACTACTGTTTTAAGGAACAGGTTAAAAAGAGAATCATATTGTGATTTCTTGATAATGGGTGTGTTCCTTATCTTCTCCTAGTGTCTAAACTCTTCTCCATGGCTGGACCCCCAAATAATATTCCTTTACGTGCTAAGGGGTATCTAGAGAGTGGGATAGGTTTAATAAATACACCACGCTTATGCGTACCCTAATCCTAACCACTACCCTAACACTAACGCGTACCCTAATACTAACCCGTACCCTAAACCGAGCCCTAACCCTAACACTAACCCAAACCCTAACCCTAACCCATACCCTACGCCCTACCCGAACCCCTCCCCGAACCCGTACCCTAAGCCGTACCCTAACCCTCACCCTAACCCTAACCCTAACCCTAAGCTACCCTTGACTGCTTCTGCCTCCAATAGATTTCCTAAGCACTAGTGTTTTAAGGAACAGGTTAAAAAGAGAATCCTAATGTGATTTCTTGATAATGGGTGTGTTCCTTATCTTCTCCTAGTGTTTAAACTCTTCTCCATGGCTGGACCCCCAAATAATATTCCTTTACGTGCTAAGGGGTATCTCGAGAGTGGGATAGGTTTAATAACTACCCTCACCCTAACGCGTACCCTAACCCTAACCCCTACCCTAACTCTAACGCGTACCCTAATCCTAACATGTACCCTAAACCGAGCCCTAACCCTAACCCTAACCCTAACCCATACCCTACGACATACCCGATCCCCTCCCCGAACCCGTACCCTAAGCCATACCCTAACCCTCACCCTAACACTAACCCTAACCCTAAGCTACCCTTGACGGCGTCTGCCTCCAATAGATTTCCGAAGCACTAGTGTTTTAAGGAACTGGTTAAAAAGAGAATCCTAATGTGATTTCTTGATAATGGGTGTGTTCCTTATCTTCTCCTAGTGTCTAAACTCTTCTCCATGGCTGGACCCCCAAATAATATTCCTTTACGTGCTAAGGGGTACCTAGAGTGTGGGATAGGTTTAATAACTACCCTCACCCTAACGCGTACCCTAACCCTAACCCCTACCCTAACCCTAACGCGTACCCTAATCCTAACCCGTACCCTAAACCAAGCCCTAACCCTAACACGAACCCTAACCCTAACCCTAACCCATAGCCTACGCCCTACCCGAACCCCTCCCCGAACCTGTACCCTAAGCCGTACCCTAACCCTCACCCTAACCCTAACCCTAACCCTAAGCTACCCTTGACTGCTTCTGCCTCCAATAGATTTCCTAAGCACTAGTGTTTTAAGGAACAGTTTAAAAAGAGAATCATATTGTGATTTCTTGATAATGGGTGTGTTCCTTATCTTCTCCTAGTGTCTAAAATCTTCTCCATGGCTGGACCCCCAAACAATATTCCTTTACGTGCTAAGGGGTATCTAGAGAGTGGGATAGGTTTAAAACTACCCTCACCCTAAAGCGTACCCTAACCCTAACCACTACCCTAACACTAACGCGTACCCTAACCCTAACCCGTACCCTAAACCGAGCCCTAACCCTAACACTAGCCCTAACCCTAACCCTAACCCATACCCTACGCTCTACCCGAACCCCTCCCCGAACCCGTACCCTAAGCCGTACCCTAACCCTCACCCTAACCCTAACCCTAACCCTAAGCTACCCTTGACTGCTTCTGCCTCCAATAGATTTCCTAAGCACTAGTCTTTTAAGGAACAGGTTAAAAAGAGAATCCTAATGTGATTTCGTGATAATGGGTGTGTTCCTTATCTTCTCCTCGTGTCTAAACTCTTCTCCATGGCTGAACCCCCAAACAATATTCCCTTACGTGCTAAGGGGTATCTAGAGAGTGGGATAGGTTTAATAACTATCCTCACCCTAACGCGTATCCTAACTCTAACCCCTAACCTAACCCTAGCGCGTACCCTAATCCTAACCCGTACCCTAACCCTCACCCTAACCCTAACCCTAACCCTAAGCTACCCTTGACGGCTTCTGCCTCCAATAGATTTCCTAAGCACTAGTGTTTTAAGGAACAGGTTAAAAAGAGAATCCTAATGTGATTTCTTGATAATGGGTGTGTTCCTTATCTTCTCCTAGTGTCTAAACTCTTCTCCATGGCTGGACCCCCAAATAATATTCCTTTACGTGCTAAGGGGTATCTAGAGAGTTGGATAGGTTTAATAACTAACCTCACCCTATCGCGTACCCTAACCCTAACCCCTACCCTAACACTAACGCGTACCCTAATCCTGACCCGTACCATAAACCGAGCCCTAACCCTAACACTAACCCTAACCCTAACCCTAACCCATACCCTACGCCCTACCCGAACCCCTCCCCGAACCCGTACCCTAAGCCATACCCTAACCCTCACCCTAACCCTAACCCTAACCCTAAGCTACCCTTGACTGCTTCTGCCTCCAATAGATTTCCTAAGCACTAGTCTTTTAAGGAACAGGTTAAAAAGAGAATCCTAAAGTGATTTCGTGATAATGGGTGTGTTCCTTATCTTCTCCTAGTGTCTAAACTCTTCTCCATGGCTGGACCCCCAATAATATTCCTGTACGTGCTAAGGGGTATCTAGAGAGTGGGATAGGTTTAATAACTACCCTCACCCTAACGCGTACCCTAACCCTAACCCCTACCCTAACCCTAACGCGTACCCTAATCCTAACCCGTACCCTAAACCGAGCCCTAACCCTAACACTAACCCTAACCCTAACCCTAACCCATACCCTACGCCCTACCCGAACCCCTCCCTGAACTCGTACCCTAAGCCGTACACTAACCCTCACCCTAACCCTAACCCTAACCCTAAGCTACCCTTGACGGCTTCTGCATCCAATAGATTTCCTAAGCACTAGTGTTTTAAGGAACAGGTTAAAAAGAGAATCCTAATGTGATTTCTTGATAATGGGTGTGTTCCTTATCTTCTCCTCGTGTCTAAACTCTTCTCCATGGCTGGACCCCCAAATAATATTCCTTTACGTGCTAAGGGGTATCTAGAGAGTGGGATAGGTTTAATAACTACCCTCACCCTAACGCGTACCCTAACCCTAACCCCTACCCTAACCCTAACGCATACCCTAATCCTAACCCGTACCCTAAACCGAGCCCTAACCCTAACACTAGCCCTAACCCTAACCCTAACCCATACCGTACACCCTACCCGAACCCCTCCCCGAACCCGTACCGTAAGCCGTACCCTAACCCTCACCCTAACCCTAACCCTAACCCTAAGCTATCCTTGACTGCTTCTGCCTCCAATAGATTTCCTAAGCACTAGTGTTTTAAGGAACAGGTTAAAAAGAGAATCATATTGTGATTTCTTGATAATGGGTGTGTTCCTTATCTTCTCCTAGTGTCTAAACTCTTCTCCATGGCTGGACCCCCAAATAATATTCCTTTACGTGCTAAGGGGTATCTAGAGAGTGGGATAGGTTTAATAAATACACCACGCTTATGCGTACCCTAATCCTAACCACTACCCTAACACTAACGCGTACCCTAATACTAACCCGTACCCTAAACCGAGCCCTAACCCTAACACTAACCCAAACCCTAACCCTAACCCATACCCTACGCCCTACCCGAACCCCTCCCCGAACCCGTACCCTAAGCCGTACCCTAACCCTCACCCTAACCCTAACCCTAACCCTAAGCTACCCTTGACTGCTTCTGCCTCCAATAGATTTCCTAAGCACTAGTGTTTTAAGGAACAGGTTAAAAAGAGAATCCTAATGTGATTTCTTGATAATGGGTGTGTTCCTTATCTTCTCCTAGTGTTTAAACTCTTCTCCATGGCTGGACCCCCAAATAATATTCCTTTACGTGCTAAGGGGTATCTCGAGAGTGGGATAGGTTTAATAACTACCCTCACCCTAACGCGTACCCTAACCCTAACCCCTACCCTAACTCTAACGCGTACCCTAATCCTAACATGTACCCTAAACCGAGCCCTAACCCTAACCCTAACCCTAACCCATACCCTACGACATACCCGATCCCCTCCCCGAACCCGTACCCTAAGCCATACCCTAACCCTCACCCTAACACTAACCCTAACCCTAAGCTACCCTTGACGGCGTCTGCCTCCAATAGATTTCCGAAGCACTAGTGTTTTAAGGAACTGGTTAAAAAGAGAATCCTAATGTGATTTCTTGATAATGGGTGTGTTCCTTATCTTCTCCTAGTGTCTAAACTCTTCTCCATGGCTGGACCCCCAAATAATATTCCTTTACGTGCTAAGGGGTACCTAGAGTGTGGGATAGGTTTAATAACTACCCTCACCCTAACGCGTACCCTAACCCTAACCCCTACCCTAACCCTAACGCGTACCCTAATCCTAACCCGTACCCTAAACCAAGCCCTAACCCTAACACGAACCCTAACCCTAACCCTAACCCATAGCCTACGCCCTACCCGAACCCCTCCCTGAACCTGTACCCTAAGCCGTACCCTAACCCTCACCCTAACCCTAACCCTAACCCTAAGCTACCCTTGACTGCTTCTGCCTCCAATAGATTTCCTAAGCACTAGTGTTTTAAGGAACAGTTTAAAAAGAGAATCATATTGTGATTTCTTGATAATGGGTGTGTTCCTTATCTTCTCCTAGTGTCTAAAATCTTCTCCATGGCTGGACCCCCAAACAATATTCCTTTACGTGCTAAGGGGTATCTAGAGAGTGGGATAGGTTTAAAACTACCCTCACCCTAAAGCGTACCCTAACCCTAACCACTACCCTAACACTAACGCGTACCCTAATCCTAACCCGTACCCTAAACCGAGCCCTAACCCTAACACTAGCCCTAACCCTAACCCTAACCCATACCCTACGCTCTACCCGAACCCCTCCCCGAACCCGTACCCTAAGCCGTACCCTAACCCTCACCCTAACCCTAACCCTAACCCTAAGCTACCCTTGACTGCTTCTGCCTCCAATAGATTTCCTAAGCACTAGTGTTTTAAGGAACAGGTTAAAAAGAGAATCCTAATGTGATTTCGTGATAATGGGTGTGTTCCTTATCTTCTCCTCGTGTCTAAACTCTTCTCCATGGCTGAACCCCCAAACAATATTCCCTTACGTGCTAAGGGGTATCTAGAGAGTGGGATAGGTTTAATAACTATCCTCACCCTAACGCGTATCCTAACTCTAACCCCTAACCTAACCCTAGCGCGTACCCTAATCCTAACCCGTACCCTAACCCTCACCCTAACCCTAACCCTAACCCTAAGCTACCCTTGACGGCTTCTGCCTCCAATAGATTTCCTAAGCACTAGTGTTTTAAGGAACAGGTTAAAAAGAGAATCCTAATGTGATTTCTTGATAATGGGTGTGTTCCTTATCTTCTCCTAGTGTCTAAACTCTTCTCCATGGCTGGACCCCCAAATAATATTCCTTTACGTGCTAAGGGGTATCTAGAGAGTTGGATAGGTTTAATAACTAACCTCACCCTATCGCGTACCCTAACCCTAACCCCTACCCTAACACTAACGCGTACCCTAATCCTGACCCGTACCATAAACCGAGCCCTAACCCTAACACTAACCCTAACCCTAACCCTAACCCATACCCTACGCCCTACCCGAACCCCTCCCCGAACCCGTACCCTAAGCCATACCCTAACCCTCACCCTAACCCTAACCCTAACCCTAAGCTACCCTTGACTGCTTCTGCCTCCAATAGATTTCCTAAGCACTAGTCTTTTAAGGAACAGGTTAAAAAGAGAATCCTAAAGTGATTTCGTGATAATGGGTGTGTTCCTTATCTTCTCCTAGTGTCTAAACTCTTCTCCATGGCTGGACCCCCAATAATATTCCTGTACGTGCTAAGGGGTATCTAGAGAGTGGGATAGGTTTAATAACTACCCTCACCCTAACGCGTACCCTAACCCTAACCCCTACCCTAACCCTAACGCGTACCCTAATCCTAACCCGTACCCTAAACCGAGCCCTAACCCTAACACTAACCCTAACCCTAACCCTAACCCATACCCTACGCCCTACCCGAACCCCTCCCTGAACTCGTACCCTAAGCCGTACACTAACCCTCACCCTAACCCTAACCCTAACCCTAAGCTACCCTTGACGGCTTCTGCATCCAATAGATTTCCTAAGCACTAGTGTTTTAAGGAACAGGTTAAAAAGAGAATCCTAATGTGATTTCTTGATAATGGGTGTGTTCCTTATCTTCTCCTCGTGTCTAAACTCTTCTCCATGGCTGGACCCCCAAATAATATTCCTTTACGTGCTAAGGGGTATCTAGAGAGTGGGATAGGTTTAATAACTACCCTCACCCTAACGCGTACCCTAACCCTAACCCCTACCCTAACCCTAACGCATACCCTAATCCTAACCCGTACCCTAAACCGAGCCCTAACCCTAACACTAGCCCTAACCCTAACCCTAACCCATACCGTACACCCTACCCGAACCCCTCCCCGAACCCGTACCGTAAGCCGTACCCTAACCCTCACCCTAACCCTAACCCTAACCCTAAGCTATCCTTGACTGCTTCTGCCTCCAATAGATTTCCTAAGCACTAGTGTTTTAAGGAACAGGTTAAAAAGAGAATCATATTGTGATTTCTTGATAATGGGTGTGTTCCTTATCTTCTCCTAGTGTCTAAACTCTTCTCCATGGCTGGACCCCCAAATAATATTCCTTTACGTGCTAAGGGGTATCTAGAGAGTGGGATAGGTTTAATAAATACACCACGCTTATGCGTACCCTAATCCTAACCACTACCCTAACACTAACGCGTACCCTAATACTAACCCGTACCCTAAACCGAGCCCTAACCCTAACACTAACCCAAACCCTAACCCTAACCCATACCCTACGCCCTACCCGAACCCCTCCCCGAACCCGTACCCTAAGCCGTACCCTAACCCTCACCCTAACCCTAACCCTAACCCTAAGCTACCCTTGACTGCTTCTGCCTCCAATAGATTTCCTAAGCACTAGTGTTTTAAGGAACAGGTTAAAAAGAGAATCCTAATGTGATTTCTTGATAATGGGTGTGTTCCTTATCTTCTCCTAGTGTTTAAACTCTTCTCCATGGCTGGACCCCCAAATAATATTCCTTTACGTGCTAAGGGGTATCTCGAGAGTGGGATAGGTTTAATAACTACCCTCACCCTAACGCGTACCCTAACCCTAACCCCTACCCTAACTCTAACGCGTACCCTAATCCTAACATGTACCCTAAACCGAGCCCTAACCCTAACCCTAACCCTAACCCATACCCTACGACATACCCGATCCCCTCCCCGAACCCGTACCCTAAGCCATACCCTAACCCTCACCCTAACACTAACCCTAACCCTAAGCTACCCTTGACGGCGTCTGCCTCCAATAGATTTCCGAAGCACTAGTGTTTTAAGGAACTGGTTAAAAAGAGAATCCTAATGTGATTTCTTGATAATGGGTGTGTTCCTTATCTTCTCCTAGTGTCTAAACTCTTCTCCATGGCTGGACCCCCAAATAATATTCCTTTACGTGCTAAGGGGTACCTAGAGTGTGGGATAGGTTTAATAACTACCCTCACCCTAACGCGTACCCTAACCCTAACCCCTACCCTAACCCTAACGCGTACCCTAATCCTAACCCGTACCCTAAACCAAGCCCTAACCCTAACACGAACCCTAACCCTAACCCTAACCCATAGCCTACGCCCTACCCGAACCCCTCCCTGAACCTGTACCCTAAGCCGTACCCTAACCCTCACCCTAACCCTAACCCTAACCCTAAGCTACCCTTGACTGCTTCTGCCTCCAATAGATTTCCTAAGCACTAGTGTTTTAAGGAACAGTTTAAAAAGAGAATCATATTGTGATTTCTTGATAATGGGTGTGTTCCTTATCTTCTCCTAGTGTCTAAAATCTTCTCCATGGCTGGACCCCCAAACAATATTCCTTTACGTGCTAAGGGGTATCTAGAGAGTGGGATAGGTTTAAAACTACCCTCACCCTAAAGCGTACCCTAACCCTAACCACTACCCTAACACTAACGCGTACCCTAATCCTAACCCGTACCCTAAACCGAGCCCTAACCCTAACACTAGCCCTAACCCTAACCCTAACCCATACCCTACGCTCTACCCGAACCCCTCCCCGAACCCGTACCCTAAGCCGTACCCTAACCCTCACCCTAACCCTAACCCTAACCCTAAGCTACCCTTGACTGCTTCTGCCTCCAATAGATTTCCTAAGCACTAGTGTTTTAAGGAACAGGTTAAAAAGAGAATCCTAATGTGATTTCGTGATAATGGGTGTGTTCCTTATCTTCTCCTCGTGTCTAAACTCTTCTCCATGGCTGAACCCCCAAACAATATTCCCTTACGTGCTAAGGGGTATCTAGAGAGTGGGATAGGTTTAATAACTATCCTCACCCTAACGCGTATCCTAACTCTAACCCCTAACCTAACCCTAGCGCGTACCCTAATCCTAACCCGTACCCTAACCCTCACCCTAACCCTAACCCTAACCCTAAGCTACCCTTGACGGCTTCTGCCTCCAATAGATTTCCTAAGCACTAGTGTTTTAAGGAACAGGTTAAAAAGAGAATCCTAATGTGATTTCTTGATAATGGGTGTGTTCCTTATCTTCTCCTAGTGTCTAAACTCTTCTCCATGGCTGGACCCCCAAATAATATTCCTTTACGTGCTAAGGGGTATCTAGAGAGTTGGATAGGTTTAATAACTAACCTCACCCTATCGCGTACCCTAACCCTAACCCCTACCCTAACACTAACGCGTACCCTAATCCTGACCCGTACCATAAACCGAGCCCTAACCCTAACACTAACCCTAACCCTAACCCTAACCCATACCCTACGCCCTACCCGAACCCCTCCCCGAACCCGTACCCTAAGCCATACCCTAACCCTCACCCTAACCCTAACCCTAACCCTAAGCTACCCTTGACTGCTTCTGCCTCCAATAGATTTCCTAAGCACTAGTCTTTTAAGGAACAGGTTAAAAAGAGAATCCTAAAGTGATTTCGTGATAATGGGTGTGTTCCTTATCTTCTCCTAGTGTCTAAACTCTTCTCCATGGCTGGACCCCCAATAATATTCCTGTACGTGCTAAGGGGTATCTAGAGAGTGGGATAGGTTTAATAACTACCCTCACCCTAACGCGTACCCTAACCCTAACCCCTACCCTAACCCTAACGCGTACCCTAATCCTAACCCGTACCCTAAACCGAGCCCTAACCCTAACACTAACCCTAACCCTAACCCTAACCCATACCCTACGCCCTACCCGAACCCCTCCCTGAACTCGTACCCTAAGCCGTACACTAACCCTCACCCTAACCCTAACCCTAACCCTAAGCTACCCTTGACGGCTTCTGCATCCAATAGATTTCCTAAGCACTAGTGTTTTAAGGAACAGGTTAAAAAGAGAATCCTAATGTGATTTCTTGATAATGGGTGTGTTCCTTATCTTCTCCTCGTGTCTAAACTCTTCTCCATGGCTGGACCCCCAAATAATATTCCTTTACGTGCTAAGGGGTATCTAGAGAGTGGGATAGGTTTAATAACTACCCTCACCCTAACGCGTACCCTAACCCTAACCCCTACCCTAACCCTAACGCATACCCTAATCCTAACCCGTACCCTAAACCGAGCCCTAACCCTAACACTAGCCCTAACCCTAACCCTAACCCATACCGTACACCCTACCCGAACCCCTCCCCGAACCCGTACCGTAAGCCGTACCCTAACCCTCACCCTAACCCTAACCCTAACCCTAAGCTATCCTTGACTGCTTCTGCCTCCAATAGATTTCCTAAGCACTAGTGTTTTAAGGAACAGGTTAAAAAGAGAATCATATTGTGATTTCTTGATAATGGGTGTGTTCCTTATCTTCTCCTAGTGTCTAAACTCTTCTCCATGGCTGGACCCCCAAATAATATTCCTTTACGTGCTAAGGGGTATCTAGAGAGTGGGATAGGTTTAATAAATACACCACGCTTATGCGTACCCTAATCCTAACCACTACCCTAACACTAACGCGTACCCTAATACTAACCCGTACCCTAAACCGAGCCCTAACCCTAACACTAACCCAAACCCTAACCCTAACCCATACCTTACGCCCTACCCGAACCCCTCCCCGAACCCGTACCCTAAGCCGTACCCTAACCCTCACCCTAACCCTAACCCTAACCCTAAGCTACCCTTGACTGCTTCTGCCTCCAATAGATTTCCTAAGCACTAGTGTTTTAAGGAACAGGTTAAAAAGAGAATCCTAATGTGATTTCTTGATAATGGGTGTGTTCCTTATCTTCTCCTAGTGTTTAAACTCTTCTCCATGGCTGGACCCCCAAATAATATTCCTTTACGTGCTAAGGGGTATCTCGAGAGTGGGATAGGTTTAATAACTACCCTCACCCTAACGCGTACCCTAACCCTAACCCCTACCCTAACTCTAACGCGTACCCTAATCCTAACATGTACCCTAAACCGAGCCCTAACCCTAACCCTAACCCTAACCCATACCCTACGACATACCCGATCCCCTCCCCGAACCCGTACCCTAAGCCATACCCTAACCCTCACCCTAACACTAACCCTAACCCTAAGCTACCCTTGACGGCGTCTGCCTCCAATAGATTTCCGAAGCACTAGTGTTTTAAGGAACTGGTTAAAAAGAGAATCCTAATGTGATTTCTTGATAATGGGTGTGTTCCTTATCTTCTCCTAGTGTCTAAACTCTTCTCCATGGCTGGACCCCCAAATAATATTCCTTTACGTGCTAAGGGGTACCTAGAGTGTGGGATAGGTTTAATAACTACCCTCACCCTAACGCGTACCCTAACCCTAACCCCTACCCTAACCCTAACGCGTACCCTAATCCTAACCCGTACCCTAAACCAAGCCCTAACCCTAACACGAACCCTAACCCTAACCCTAACCCATAGCCTACGCCCTACCCGAACCCCTCCCTGAACCTGTACCCTAAGCCGTACCCTAACCCTCACCCTAACCCTAACCCTAACCCTAAGCTACCCTTGACTGCTTCTGCCTCCAATAGATTTCCTAAGCACTAGTGTTTTAAGGAACAGTTTAAAAAGAGAATCATATTGTGATTTCTTGATAATGGGTGTGTTCCTTATCTTCTCCTAGTGTCTAAAATCTTCTCCATGGCTGGACCCCCAAACAATATTCCTTTACGTGCTAAGGGGTATCTAGAGAGTGGGATAGGTTTAAAACTACCCTCACCCTAAAGCGTACCCTAACCCTAACCACTACCCTAACACTAACGCGTACCCTAATCCTAACCCGTACCCTAAACCGAGCCCTAACCCTAACACTAGCCCTAACCCTAACCCTAACCCATACCCTACGCTCTACCCGAACCCCTCCCCGAACCCGTACCCTAAGCCGTACCCTAACCCTCACCCTAACCCTAACCCTAACCCTAAGCTACCCTTGACTGCTTCTGCCTCCAATAGATTTCCTAAGCACTAGTGTTTTAAGGAACAGGTTAAAAAGAGAATCCTAATGTGATTTCGTGATAATGGGTGTGTTCCTTATCTTCTCCTCGTGTCTAAACTCTTCTCCATGGCTGAACCCCCAAACAATATTCCCTTACGTGCTAAGGGGTATCTAGAGAGTGGGATAGGTTTAATAACTATCCTCACCCTAACACGTATCCTAACTCTAACCCCTAACCTAACCCTAGCGCGTACCCTAATCCTAACCCGTACCCTAACCCTCACCCTAACCCTAACCCTAACCCTAACCCTAAGCTACCCTTGACGGCTTCTGCCTCCAATAGATTTCCTAAGCACTAGTGTTTTAAGGAACAGGTTAAAAAGAGAATCCTAATGTGATTTCTTGATAATGGGTGTGTTCCTTATCTTCTCCTAGTGTCTAAACTCTTCTCCATGGCTGGACCCCCAAATAATATTCCTTTACGTGCTAAGGGGTATCTAGAGAGTTGGATAGGTTTAATAACTAACCTCACCCTATCGCGTACCCTAACCCTAACCCCTACCCTAACACTAACGCGTACCCTAATCCTGACCCGTACCATAAACCGAGCCCTAACCCTAACACTAACCCTAACCCTAACCCTAACCCATACCCTACGCCCTACCCGAACCCCTCCCCGAACCCGTACCCTAAGCCATACCCTAACCCTCACCCTAACCCTAACCCTAACCCTAAGCTACCCTTGACTGCTTCTGCCTCCAATAGATTTCCTAAGCACTAGTCTTTTAAGGAACAGGTTAAAAAGAGAATCCTAAAGTGATTTCGTGATAATGGGTGTGTTCCTTATCTTCTCCTAGTGTCTAAACTCTTCTCCATGGCTGGACCCCCAATAATATTCCTGTACGTGCTAAGGGGTATCTAGAGAGTGGGATAGGTTTAATAACTACCCTCACCCTAACGCGTACCCTAACCCTAACCCCTACCCTAACCCTAACGCGTACCCTAATCCTAACCCGTACCCTAAACCGAGCCCTAACCCTAACACTAACCCTAACCCTAACCCTAACCCATACCCTACGCCCTACCCGAACCCCTCCCTGAACTCGTACCCTAAGCCGTACACTAACCCTCACCCTAACCCTAACCCTAACCCTAAGCTACCCTTGACGGCTTCTGCATCCAATAGATTTCCTAAGCACTAGTGTTTTAAGGAACAGGTTAAAAAGAGAATCCTAATGTGATTTCTTGATAATGGGTGTGTTCCTTATCTTCTCCTCGTGTCTAAACTCTTCTCCATGGCTGGACCCCCAAATAATATTCCTTTACGTGCTAAGGGGTATCTAGAGAGTGGGATAGGTTTAATAACTACCCTCACCCTAACGCGTACCCTAACCCTAACCCCTACCCTAACCCTAACGCATACCCTAATCCTAACCCGTACCCTAAACCGAGCCCTAACCCTAACACTAGCCCTAACCCTAACCCTAACCCATACCGTACACCCTACCCGAACCCCTCCCCGAACCCGTACCGTAAGCCGTACCCTAACCCTCACCCTAACCCTAACCCTAACCCTAAGCTATCCTTGACTGCTTCTGCCTCCAATAGATTTCCTAAGCACTAGTGTTTTAAGGAACAGGTTAAAAAGAGAATCATATTGTGATTTCTTGATAATGGGTGTGTTCCTTATCTTCTCCTAGTGTCTAAACTCTTCTCCATGGCTGGACCCCCAAATAATATTCCTTTACGTGCTAAGGGGTATCTAGAGAGTGGGATAGGTTTAATAAATACACCACGCTTATGCGTACCCTAATCCTAACCACTACCCTAACACTAACGCGTACCCTAATACTAACCCGTACCCTAAACCGAGCCCTAACCCTAACACTAACCCAAACCCTAACCCTAACCCATACCCTACGCCCTACCCGAACCCCTCCCCGAACCCGTACCCTAAGCCGTACCCTAACCCTCACCCTAACCCTAACCCTAACCCTAAGCTACCCTTGACTGCTTCTGCCTCCAATAGATTTCCTAAGCACTAGTGTTTTAAGGAACAGGTTAAAAAGAGAATCCTAATGTGATTTCTTGATAATGGGTGTGTTCCTTATCTTCTCCTAGTGTTTAAACTCTTCTCCATGGCTGGACCCCCAAATAATATTCCTTTACGTGCTAAGGGGTATCTCGAGAGTGGGATAGGTTTAATAACTACCCTCACCCTAACGCGTACCCTAACCCTAACCCCTACCCTAACTCTAACGCGTACCCTAATCCTAACATGTACCCTAAACCGAGCCCTAACCCTAACCCTAACCCTAACCCATACCCTACGACATACCCGATCCCCTCCCCGAACCCGTACCCTAAGCCATACCCTAACCCTCACCCTAACACTAACCCTAACCCTAAGCTACCCTTGACGGCGTCTGCCTCCAATAGATTTCCGAAGCACTAGTGTTTTAAGGAACTGGTTAAAAAGAGAATCCTAATGTGATTTCTTGATAATGGGTGTGTTCCTTATCTTCTCCTAGTGTCTAAACTCTTCTCCATGGCTGGACCCCCAAATAATATTCCTTTACGTGCTAAGGGGTACCTAGAGTGTGGGATAGGTTTAATAACTACCCTCACCCTAACGCGTACCCTAACCCTAACCCCTACCCTAACCCTAACGCGTACCCTAATCCTAACCCGTACCCTAAACCAAGCCCTAACCCTAACACGAACCCTAACCCTAACCCTAACCCATAGCCTACGCCCTACCCGAACCCCTCCCCGAACCTGTACCCTAAGCCGTACCCTAACCCTCACCCTAACCCTAACCCTAACCCTAAGCTACCCTTGACTGCTTCTGCCTCCAATAGATTTCCTAAGCACTAGTGTTTTAAGGAACAGTTTAAAAAGAGAATCATATTGTGATTTCTTGATAATGGGTGTGTTCCTTATCTTCTCCTAGTGTCTAAAATCTTCTCCATGGCTGGACCCCCAAACAATATTCCTTTACGTGCTAAGGGGTATCTAGAGAGTGGGATAGGTTTAAAACTACCCTCACCCTAAAGCGTACCCTAACCCTAACCACTACCCTAACACTAACGCGTACCCTAATCCTAACCCGTACCCTAAACCGAGCCCTAACCCTAACACTAGCCCTAACCCTAACCCTAACCCATACCCTACGCTCTACCCGAACCCCTCCCCGAACCCGTACCCTAAGCCGTACCCTAACCCTCACCCTAACCCTAACCCTAACCCTAAGCTACCCTTGACTGCTTCTGCCTCCAATAGATTTCCTAAGCACTAGTGTTTTAAGGAACAGGTTAAAAAGAGAATCCTAATGTGATTTCGTGATAATGGGTGTGTTCCTTATCTTCTCCTCGTGTCTAAACTCTTCTCCATGGCTGAACCCCCAAACAATATTCCCTTACGTGCTAAGGGGTATCTAGAGAGTGGGATAGGTTTAATAACTATCCTCACCCTAACGCGTATCCTAACTCTAACCCCTAACCTAACCCTAGCGCGTACCCTAATCCTAACCCGTACCCTAACCCTCACCCTAACCCTAACCCTAACCCTAAGCTACCCTTGACGGCTTCTGCCTCCAATAGATTTCCTAAGCACTAGTGTTTTAAGGAACAGGTTAAAAAGAGAATCCTAATGTGATTTCTTGATAATGGGTGTGTTCCTTATCTTCTCCTAGTGTCTAAACTCTTCTCCATGGCTGGACCCCCAAATAATATTCCTTTACGTGCTAAGGGGTATCTAGAGAGTTGGATAGGTTTAATAACTAACCTCACCCTATCGCGTACCCTAACCCTAACCCCTACCCTAACACTAACGCGTACCCTAATCCTGACCCGTACCATAAACCGAGCCCTAACCCTAACACTAACCCTAACCCTAACCCTAACCCATACCCTACGCCCTACCCGAACCCCTCCCCGAACCCGTACCCTAAGCCATACCCTAACCCTCACCCTAACCCTAACCCTAACCCTAAGCTACCCTTGACTGCTTCTGCCTCCAATAGATTTCCTAAGCACTAGTCTTTTAAGGAACAGGTTAAAAAGAGAATCCTAAAGTGATTTCGTGATAATGGGTGTGTTCCTTATCTTCTCCTAGTGTCTAAACTCTTCTCCATGGCTGGACCCCCAATAATATTCCTGTACGTGCTAAGGGGTATCTAGAGAGTGGGATAGGTTTAATAACTACCCTCACCCTAACGCGTACCCTAACCCTAACCCCTACCCTAACCCTAACGCGTACCCTAATCCTAACCCGTACCCTAAACCGAGCCCTAACCCTAACACTAACCCTAACCCTAACCCTAACCCATACCCTACGCCCTACCCGAACCCCTCCCTGAACTCGTACCCTAAGCCGTACACTAACCCTCACCCTAACCCTAACCCTAACCCTAAGCTACCCTTGACGGCTTCTGCATCCAATAGATTTCCTAAGCACTAGTGTTTTAAGGAACAGGTTAAAAAGAGAATCCTAATGTGATTTCTTGATAATGGGTGTGTTCCTTATCTTCTCCTCGTGTCTAAACTCTTCTCCATGGCTGGACCCCCAAATAATATTCCTTTACGTGCTAAGGGGTATCTAGAGAGTGGGATAGGTTTAATAACTACCCTCACCCTAACGCGTACCCTAACCCTAACCCCTACCCTAACCCTAACGAGTACCCTAATCCTAACCCGTACCCTAAACCGAGCCCTAACCCTAACACTAGCCCTAACCCTAACCCTAACCCATACCGTACACCCTACCCGAACCCCTCCCCGAACCCGTACCGTAAGCCGTACCCTAACCCTCACCCTAACCCTAACCCTAACCCTAAGCTATCCTTGACTGCTTCTGCCTCCAATCGATTTCCTAAGCACTAGTGTTTTAAGGAACAGGTTAAAAAGAGAATCATATTGTGATTTCTTGATAATGGGTGTGTTCCTTATCTTCTCCTAGTGTCTAAACTCTTCTCCATGGCTGGACCCCCAAATAATATTCCTTTACGTGCTAAGGGTATCTAGAGAGTGGGATAGGTTTAATAAATACACCACGCTTATGCGTACCCTAATCCTAACCACTACCCTAACACTAACGCGTACCCTAATACTAACCCGTACCCTAAACCGAGCCCTAACCCTAACACTAACCCAAACCCTAACCCTAACCCATACCTACGCCCTACCCGAACCCCTCCCCGAACCCGTACCCTAAGCCGTACCCTAACCCTCACCCTACCCTAACCCTAACCCTAAGCTACCCTTGACTGCTTCTGCCTCCAATAGATTTCCTAAGCACTAGTGTTTTAAGGAACAGGTTAAAAAGAGAATCCTAATGTGATTTCTTGATAATGGGTGTGTTCCTTATCTTCTCCTAGTGTTTAAACTCTTCTCCATGGCTGGACCCCCCAAATAATATTCCTTTACGTGCTAAGGGGTATCTCGAGAGTGGGATAGGTTTAATAACTACCCTCCACCCTAACGCGTACCCTAACCCTAACCCCTACCCTAACTCTAACGCGTACCCTAATCCTAACATGTACCCTAAACCGAGCCCTAACCACTAACCCTAACCCTAACCCATACCCTACGACATACCCGATCCCCTCCCCGAACCCGTACCCTAAGCCATACCCTAACCCTCACCCTAACACCTAACCCTAACCTAAGCTACCCTTGACGGCGTCTGCCTCCAATAGATTTCCGAAGCACTAGTGTTTTAAGGAACTGGTTAAAAAGAGAATCCTAATGTGATTTCTTGATAATGGGTGTGTTCCTTATCTTCTCCTAGTGTCTAAACTCTTCTCCATGGCTGGACCCCCAAATAATATTCCTTTACGTGCTAAGGGGTACCTAGAGTGTGGGATAGGTTTAATAACTACCCTCACCCTAACGCGTACCCTAACCCTAACCCCTACCCTAACCCTAACGCGTACCCTAATCCTAACCCGTACCCTAAACCAAGCCCTAACCCTAACACGAACCCTAACCCTAACCCTAACCCATAGCCTACGCCCTACCCGAACCCCTCCCCGACCTGTACCCTAAGCCGTACCCTAACCCTCACCCTAACCCTAACCCTAACCCTAAGCTACCCTTGACTGCTTCTGCCTCCCAATAGATTTCCTAAGCACTAGTGTTTTAAGGAACAGTTTAAAAAGAGAATCATATTGTGATTTCTTGATAATGGGTGTGTTCCTTATCTTCTCCTAGTGTCTAAAATCTTCTCCATGGCGGACCCCCAAACAATATTCCTTTACGTGCTAAGGGGTATCTAGAGAGTGGGATAGGTTTAAAACTACCCTCACCCTAAAGCGTACCCTAACCCTAACCACTACCCTAACACTAACGCGTACCCTAATCCTAACCCGTACCCTAAACCGAGCCCTAACCCTAACACTAGCCCTAACCCTAACCCTAACCCATACCCTACGCTGTACCCGAACCCCTCCCCGAACCCGTACCCTAAGCCGTACCCTAACCCTCACCCTAACCCTAACCCTAACCCTAAGCTACCCTTGACTGCTTCTGCCTCCAATAGATTTCCTAAGCACTAGTGTTTTAAGGAACAGGTTAAAAAGAGAATCCTAATGTGATTTCGTGATAATGGGTGTGTTCCTTATCTTCTCCTCGTGTCTAAACTCTTCTCCATGGCTGAACCCCCAAACAATATTCCCTTACGTGCTAAGGGGTATCTAGAGAGTGGGATAGGTTTAATAACTATCCTCACCCTAACGCGTATCCTAACTCTAACCCCTAACCTAACCCTAGCGCGTACCCTAATCCTAACCCGTACCCTAACCCTCACCCTAACCCTAACCCTAACCCTAAGCTACCCTTGACGGCTTCTGCCTCCAATAGATTTCCTAAGCACTAGTGTTTTAAGGAACAGGTTAAAAAGAGAATCCTAATGTGATTTCTTGATAATGGGTGTGTTCCTTATCTTCTCCTAGTGTCTAAACTCTTCTCCATGGCTGGACCCCCAAATAATATTCCTTTACGTGCTAAGGGGTATCTAGAGAGTTGGATAGGTTTAATAACTAACCTCACCCTATCGCGTACCCTAACCCTAACCCCTACCCTAACACTAACGCGTACCCTAATCCTGACCCGTACCATAAACCGAGCCCTAACCCTAACACTAACCCTAACCCTAACCCTAACCCATACCCTACGCCCTACCCGAACCCCTCCCCGAACCCGTACCCTAAGCCATACCCTAACCCTCACCCTAACCCTAACCCTAACCCTAAGCTACCCTTGACTGCTTCTGCCTCCAATAGATTTCCTAAGCACTAGTCTTTTAAGGAACAGGTTAAAAAGAGAATCCTAAAGTGATTTCGTGATAATGGGTGTGTTCCTTATCTTCTCCTAGTGTCTAAACTCTTCTCCATGGCTGGACCCCCAATAATATTCCTGTACGTGCTAAGGGGTATCTAGAGAGTGGGATAGGTTTAATAACTACCCTCACCCTAACGCGTACCCTAACCCTAACCCCTACCCTAACCCTAACGCGTACCCTAATCCTAACCCGTACCCTAAACCGAGCCCTAACCCTAACACTAACCCTAACCCTAACCCTAACCCATACCCTACGCCCTACCCGAACCCCTCCCTGAACTCGTACCCTAAGCCGTACACTAACCCTCACCCTAACCCTAACCCTAACCCTAAGCTACCCTTGACGGCTTCTGCATCCAATAGATTTCCTAAGCACTAGTGTTTTAAGGAACAGGTTAAAAAGAGAATCCTAATGTGATTTCTTGATAATGGGTGTGTTCCTTATCTTCTCCTCGTGTCTAAACTCTTCTCCATGGCTGGACCCCCAAATAATATTCCTTTACGTGCTAAGGGGTATCTAGAGAGTGGGATAGGTTTAATAACTACCCTCACCCTAACGCGTACCCTAACCCTAACCCCTACCCTAACCCTAACGCATACCCTAATCCTAACCCGTACCCTAAACCGAGCCCTAACCCTAACACTAGCCCTAACCCTAACCCTACCCTAAACCCTACGCCCTACTCGAACCCCTCCCCGAACCCGTACCCTAAGCCGTACCCTAACCCTCACCCTAACCCTAACCCTAACCCTAAGCTACCCTTGACTGCTTCTGCCTCCAATAGATTTCCTAAGCACTAGTGTTTTAAGAAACAGTTTAAAAAGAGAATCATATTGTGATTTCTTGATAATGGGTGTGTTCCTTATCTTCTCCTAGTGTCTAAACTCTTCTCCATGGCTGGACCCCCAAATAATATTCCTTTACGTGCTAAGGGGTATCTAGAGAGTGGGATAGGTTTAATAACTACCCTCACCCTAAAGCGTACCCTAACCCTAACACCTACCCTAACCCTAACGCGTACCCTAATCCTAACCCGTACCCTAAACCGAGCCCTAACCCTAACACTAACCCTAACCCTAACCCTAACCCATACCCTACGCCCTACCCGAACCCCTCCCCGAACCCGTACCCTAAGCCGTACCCTAACCCTCACCCTAACCCTAACCCTAACCCTAAGCTACCCTTGACTGCTTCTGCCTCCAATAGATTTCCTAAGCACAAGTGTTTTAAGGAACAGTTTAAAAAGAGAATCATATTGTGATTTTTTGATAATGGGTGTGTTCCTGATCTTCTCCTAGTGTCTAAACCCTTCTCCATGGCTGGACCCCCAAATAATATTCCTTTACGTGCTAAGGGGTATCTAGAAAGTGGGATAGGTTTAATAACTACCCTCACCCTAAAGCGTACCCTAACCCTAACCCCTACCCTAACACTAATGCGTACCCTAATCCTAACCCGTACCCTAAACCGAGCCCTAACCCTAACCCTAACCCATACCCAACGCCCTACCCGAACCCCTCCCCGAACCCGTACCCAAAGCCGTACCCTAACCCTCTCCCTAACCCTAACCCTAACCCTAAGCTATCCTTGACTGCTTCTGCCTCCAATAGATTTCCTAAGCACTAGTGTTTTAAGGAACAGGTTAAAAAGAGAATCATATTGTGATTTCTTGATAATGGGTGTGTTCCTTATCTTCTCCTAGTGTCTAAACTCTTCTCCATGGCTGGACCCCCAAATAATATTCCTTTACGTGCTAAGGGGTATCTAGAGAGTGGGATAGGTTTAATAAATACACCACGCTTATGCGTACCCTAATCCTAACCACTACCCTAACACTAACGCGTACCCTAATACTAACCCGTACCCTAAACCGAGCCCTAACCCTAACACTAACCCAAACCCTAACCCTAACCCATACCCTACGCCCTACCCGAACCCCTCCCCGAACCCGTACCCTAAGCCGTACCCTAACCCTCACCCTAACCCTAACCCTAACCCTAAGCTACCCTTGACTGCTTCTGCCTCCAATAGATTTCCTAAGCACTAGTGTTTTAAGGAACAGGTTAAAAAGAGAATCCTAATGTGATTTCTTGATAATGGGTGTGTTCCTTATCTTCTCCTAGTGTTTAAACTCTTCTCCATGGCTGGACCCCCAAATAATATTCCTTTACGTGCTAAGGGGTATCTCGAGAGTGGGATAGGTTTAATAACTACCCTCACCCTAACGCGTACCCTAACCCTAACCCCTACCCTAACTCTAACGCGTACCCTAATCCTAACATGTACCCTAAACCGAGCCCTAACCCTAACCCTAACCCTAACCCATACCCTACGACATACCCGATCCCCTCCCCGAACCCGTACCCTAAGCCATACCCTAACCCTCACCCTAACACTAACCCTAACCCTAAGCTACCCTTGACGGCGTCTGCCTCCAATAGATTTCCGAAGCACTAGTGTTTTAAGGAACTGGTTAAAAAGAGAATCCTAATGTGATTTCTTGATAATGGGTGTGTTCCTTATCTTCTCCTAGTGTCTAAACTCTTCTCCATGGCTGGACCCCCAAATAATATTCCTTTACGTGCTAAGGGGTACCTAGAGTGTGGGATAGGTTTAATAACTACCCTCACCCTAACGCGTACCCTAACCCTAACCCCTACCCTAACCCTAACGCGTACCCTAATCCTAACCCGTACCCTAAACCAAGCCCTAACCCTAACACGAACCCTAACCCTAACCCTAACCCATAGCCTACGCCCTACCCGAACCCCTCCCCGAACCTGTACCCTAAGCCGTACCCTAACCCTCACCCTAACCCTAACCCTAACCCTAAGCTACCCTTGACTGCTTCTGCCTCCAATAGATTTCCTAAGCACTAGTGTTTTAAGGAACAGTTTAAAAAGAGAATCATATTGTGATTTCTTGATAATGGGTGTGTTCCTTATCTTCTCCTAGTGTCTAAAATCTTCTCCATGGCTGGACCCCCAAACAATATTCCTTTACGTGCTAAGGGGTATCTAGAGAGTGGGATAGGTTTAAAACTACCCTCACCCTAAAGCGTACCCTAACCCTAACCACTACCCTAACACTAACGCGTACCCTAATCCTAACCCGTACCCTAAACCGAGCCCTAACCCTAACACTAGCCCTAACCCTAACCCTAACCCATACCCTACGCTGTACCCGAACCCCTCCCCGAACCCGTACCCTAAGCCGTACCCTAACCCTCACCCTAACCCTAACCCTAACCCTAAGCTACCCTTGACTGCTTCTGCCTCCAATAGATTTCCTAAGCACTAGTGTTTTAAGGAACAGGTTAAAAAGAGAATCCTAATGTGATTTCGTGATAATGGGTGTGTTCCTTATCTTCTCCTCGTGTCTAAACTCTTCTCCATGGCTGAACCCCCAAACAATATTCCCTTACGTGCTAAGGGGTATCTAGAGAGTGGGATAGGTTTAATAACTATCCTCACCCTAACGCGTATCCTAACTCTAACCCCTAACCTAACCCTAGCGCGTACCCTAATCCTAACCCGTACCCTAACCCTCACCCTAACCCTAACCCTAACCCTAAGCTACCCTTGACGGCTTCTGCCTCCAATAGATTTCCTAAGCACTAGTGTTTTAAGGAACAGGTTAAAAAGAGAATCCTAATGTGATTTCTTGATAATGGGTGTGTTCCTTATCTTCTCCTAGTGTCTAAACTCTTCTCCATGGCTGGACCCCCAAATAATATTCCTTTACGTGCTAAGGGGTATCTAGAGAGTTGGATAGGTTTAATAACTAACCTCACCCTATCGCGTACCCTAACCCTAACCCCTACCCTAACACTAACGCGTACCCTAATCCTGACCCGTACCATAAACCGAGCCCTAACCCTAACACTAACCCTAACCCTAACCCTAACCCATACCCTACGCCCTACCCGAACCCCTCCCCGAACCCGTACCCTAAGCCATACCCTAACCCTCACCCTAACCCTAACCCTAACCCTAAGCTACCCTTGACTGCTTCTGCCTCCAATAGATTTCCTAAGCACTAGTCTTTTAAGGAACAGGTTAAAAAGAGAATCCTAAAGTGATTTCGTGATAATGGGTGTGTTCCTTATCTTCTCCTAGTGTCTAAACTCTTCTCCATGGCTGGACCCCCAATAATATTCCTGTACGTGCTAAGGGGTATCTAGAGAGTGGGATAGGTTTAATAACTACCCTCACCCTAACGCGTACCCTAACCCTAACCCCTACCCTAACCCTAACGCGTACCCTAATCCTAACCCGTACCCTAAACCGAGCCCTAACCCTAACACTAACCCTAACCCTAACCCTAACCCATACCCTACGCCCTACCCGAACCCCTCCCTGAACTCGTACCCTAAGCCGTACACTAACCCTCACCCTAACCCTAACCCTAACCCTAAGCTACCCTTGACGGCTTCTGCATCCAATAGATTTCCTAAGCACTAGTGTTTTAAGGAACAGGTTAAAAAGAGAATCCTAATGTGATTTCTTGATAATGGGTGTGTTCCTTATCTTCTCCTCGTGTCTAAACTCTTCTCCATGGCTGGACCCCCAAATAATATTCCTTTACGTGCTAAGGGGTATCTAGAGAGTGGGATAGGTTTAATAACTACCCTCACCCTAACGCGTACCCTAACCCTAACCCCTACCCTAACCCTAACGCATACCCTAATCCTAACCCGTACCCTAAACCGAGCCCTAACCCTAACACTAGCCCTAACCCTAACCCTACCCTAAACCCTACGCCCTACTCGAACCCCTCCCCGAACCCGTACCCTAAGCCGTACCCTAACCCTCACCCTAACCCTAACCCTAACCCTAAGCTACCCTTGACTGCTTCTGCCTCCAATAGATTTCCTAAGCACTAGTGTTTTAAGAAACAGTTTAAAAAGAGAATCATATTGTGATTTCTTGATAATGGGTGTGTTCCTTATCTTCTCCTAGTGTCTAAACTCTTCTCCATGGCTGGACCCCCAAATAATATTCCTTTACGTGCTAAGGGGTATCTAGAGAGTGGGATAGGTTTAATAACTACCCTCACCCTAAAGCGTACCCTAACCCTAACACCTACCCTAACCCTAACGCGTACCCTAATCCTAACCCGTACCCTAAACCGAGCCCTAACCCTAACACTAACCCTAACCCTAACCCTAACCCATACCCTACGCCCTACCCGAACCCCTCCCCGAACCCGTACCCTAAGCCGTACCCTAACCCTCACCCTAACCCTAACCCTAACCCTAAGCTACCCTTGACTGCTTCTGCCTCCAATAGATTTCCTAAGCACAAGTGTTTTAAGGAACAGTTTAAAAAGAGAATCATATTGTGATTTTTTGATAATGGGTGTGTTCCTGATCTTCTCCTAGTGTCTAAACCCTTCTCCATGGCTGGACCCCCAAATAATATTCCTTTACGTGCTAAGGGGTATCTAGAAAGTGGGATAGGTTTAATAACTACCCTCACCCTAAAGCGTACCCTAACCCTAACCCCTACCCTAACACTAATGCGTACCCTAATCCTAACCCGTACCCTAAACCGAGCCCTAACCCTAACCCTAACCCATACCCAACGCCCTACCCGAACCCCTCCCCGAACCCGTACCCAAAGCCGTACCCTAACCCTCTCCCTAACCCTAACCCTAACCCTAAGCTACCCTTGACGGCTTCTGCCTCCAATAGATTTCCTAAGCACTAGTGCTTTAAGGAACAGGTTAAAAATAGAATCCTAATGTGATTTCTTGATAATGCGTGTGTTCCTTATCTTCTCCTCGTGTCTAAACTCTTCTCCATGGCTGGACCCCCAAATAATATTCCTTTACGTGCTAAGGGTATCTAGAGAGTGTGATAGGTTTAATAACTACCCTCACCCTAACGCGTACCCTAACCCTAACCACTACCCTAACCCTAACGCGTACCCTAATCCTAACCCGTACCCTAAACCGAGCCCTAACCCTAACACTAGCCCTAACCCTAACCCTAACCTATACCCTACGCCCTACCCGAACCCCTCCCCGAACCCGTAACCTAAGCCATACCCTAACCCTCACCCTAACCCTAACCCTAACCCTAAACTACCCTTGACTGCTTCTGCCTCCAATAGATTTCCTAAGCACTAGTGTTTTAAGGAACAGGTTAAAAAGAGAATCCTAATGTGATTTCTTGATAATGGGTGTGTTCCTTATCTTCTCCTAGTGTCTAAACTCTTCTCCATGGCTGGACCCCAAATAATATTCCTTTACGTGCTAAGGGGTATCTAGAGAGTGGGATAGGTTTAATAACTAACCTCACCCTCTCGCGTACCCTAACCCTAACACCTACCCTAACACTAACGCGTACCCTAATCCTAACCTGTACCCTAAACCGAGCCCTAACCCTAACCCTCACCCTAACCCTAACCCTAACCCTAAGCTACCCTTGACTGCTTCTGCCTCCAATAGATTTCCTAAGCACTAGTGTTTTAAGGAACAGGTTAAAAAGAGAATACTAATGTGATTTCTTGATAATGGGTGTGTTCCTTATCTTCTCCTCGTGTCTAAACTCTTCTCCATGGCTGGACCCCCAAATAATATTCCTTTACGTGCTAAGGGGTCTCTAGAGAGTGGGATAGGTTTAATAACTACCCTCACCCTTAAGCGTACCCTAACCCTAACCCCTACCCTAACACTAACGCGTACCCTAATCCTGACCCGTACCATAAACCGAGCTCTAACCCTAACACTAACCCTTACCCTAACCCTAACCCATACCCTACGCCCTACCCGAACCCCTCCCCGAACCCGTACCCTAAGCCGTACCCTAACCCTCACCCTAACCCTAACCCTAACCCTAAGCTACCCTTGACTGCTTCTGCCTCCAATAGATTTCCTAAGCACTAGTGTTTTAAGGAACAGGTTAAAAAGAGAATCCTAATGTGATTTCTTGATAATGGGTGTGTTCCTTATCTTCTCCTAGTGTCTAAACTCTTCTCCATGGCTGGACCCCCAAATAATATTCCTTTACGTGCTAAGGGGTATCTAGAGAGTGGGATAGGTTTAATAACAAACCTCACCCTAACGCGTACCCTAACCCTAACCCCTACCCTAACCCTAACGCATACCCTAATCCTAACCCGTACCCTAAACCGAGCCCTAACCCTAACACTAGCCCAAACCCTAACCCTAACCCATACCGTACACCCTACCCGAACCCTTCCCCGAACCCGTACCGTAAGCCGTACCCTAACCCTCACCCTAACCCTAACCCTAACCCTAAGCTATCCTTGACTGCTTCTGCCTCCAATAGATTTCCTAAGCACTAGTGTTTTAAGGAACAGGTTAAAAAGAGAATCATATTGTGATTTCTTGATAATGGGTGTGTTCCTTATCTTCTCCTAGTGTCTAAACTCTTCTCCATGGCTGGACCCCCAAATAATATTCCTTTACGTGCTAAGGGGTATCTAGAGAGTGGGATAGGTTTAATAAATACACCACGCTTATGCGTACCCTAATCCTAACCACTACCCTAACACTAACGCGTACCCTAATACTAACCCGTACCCTAAACCGAGCCCTAACCCTAACACTAACCCAAACCCTAACCCTAACACATACCCTACGCCCTACCCGAACCCCTCCCCGAACCCGTACCCTAAGCCGTACCCTAACCCTCACCCTAACCCTAACCCTAACCCTAAGCTACCCTTGACTGCTTCTGCCTCCAATAGATTTCCTAAGCACTAGTGTTTTAAGGAACAGGTTAAAAAGAGAATCCTAATGTGATTTCTTGATAATGGGTGTGTTCCTTATCTTCTCCTAGTGTTTAAACTCTTCTCCATGGCTGGACCCCCAAATAATATTCCTTTACGTGCTAAGGGGTATCTCGAGAGTGGGATAGGTTTAATAACTACCCTCACCCTAACGCGTACCCTAACCCTAACCCCTACCCTAACTCTAACGCGTACCCTAATCCTAACATGTACCCTAAACCGAGCCCTAACCCTAACCCTAACCCTAACCCATACCCTACGACATACCCGATCCCCTCCCCGAACCCGTACCCTAAGCCATACCCTAACCCTCACCCTAACACTAACCCTAACCCTAAGCTACCCTTGACGGCGTCTGCCTCCAATAGATTTCCGAAGCACTAGTGTTTTAAGGAACTGGTTAAAAAGAGAATCCTAATGTGATTTCTTGATAATGGGTGTGTTCCTTATCTTCTCCTAGTGTCTAAACTCTTCTCCATGGCTGGACCCCCAAATAATATTCCTTTACGTGCTAAGGGGTACCTAGAGTGTGGGATAGGTTTAATAACTACCCTCACCCTAACGCGTACCCTAACCCTAACCCCTGCCCTAACCCTAACGCGTACCCTAATCCTAACCCGTACCCTAAACCAAGCCCTAACCCTAACACGAACCCTAACCCTAACCCTAACCAAGAGCCTACGCCCTACCCGAACCCCTCCCCGAACCTGTACCCTAAGCCGTACCCTAACCCTCACCCTAACCCTAACCCTAACCCTAAGCTACCCTTGACTGCTTCTGCCTCCAATAGATTTCCTAAGCACTAGTGTTTTAAGGAACAGGTTAAAAAGAGAATCCTAATGTGATTTCTTGATAATGGGTGTGTTCCTTATCTTCTCCTAGTGTCTAAACTCTTCTACATGGCTGGACCCCCAAATAATATTCCTTTACGTGCTAAGGGGTATCTAGAGAGTGGGATAGGTTTAATAACTACCCTCACCCTAAAGCGTACCCTAACCCTAACCACTACCCTAACACTAACGCGTACCCTAATCCTAACCCGTACCCTTAACCGAGCCCTAAACCTAACACTAACCCTAACCCTAACCCTAACCCATACCCTACGCCCTACCCGAACCCCTCCCCGAACCCGTACCCTAAGCCATACCCTAACCCTCACCCTAACCCTAACCCTAAACCTAAGCTACCCTTGACTGCTTCTGCCTCCAATAGATTTCCTAAGCACTAGTGTTTTAAGGAACAGGTTAAAAAGAGAATCCTAATGTGATTTCGTGATAATGGG
Source organism: Balaenoptera acutorostrata (assembly GCF_949987535.1). Taxonomy (NCBI): domain Eukaryota; kingdom Metazoa; phylum Chordata; class Mammalia; order Artiodactyla; family Balaenopteridae; genus Balaenoptera; species Balaenoptera acutorostrata. The sequence continues at coordinate 201,584 of NW_026646613.1, forward strand.
TGTGTTCCTTATCTTCTCCTCGTGTCTAAACTCTTCTCCATGGCTGAACCCCCAAACAATATTCCCTTACGTGCTAAGGGGTATCTAGAGAGTGGGATAGGTTTAATAACTATCCTCACCCTAACGCGTATCCTAACTCTAACCCCTAACCTAACCCTAGCGCGTACCCTAATCCTAACCCGTACCCTAACCCTCACCCTAACCCTAACCCTAACCCTAAGCTACCCTTGACGGCTTCTGCCTCCAATAGATTTCCTAAGCACTAGTGTTTTAAGGAACAGGTTAAAAAGAGAATCCTAATGTGATTTCTTGATAATGGGTGTGTTCCTTATCTTCTCCTAGTGTCTAAACTCTTCTCCATGGCTGGACCCCCAAATAATATTCCTTTACGTGCTAAGGGGTATCTAGAGAGTGGGATAGGTTTAATAACTAACCTCACCCTATCGCGTACCCTAACCCTAACCCCTACCCTAACACTAACGCGTACCCTAATCCTGACCCGTACCATAAACCGAGCCCTAACCCTAACACTAACCCTAACCCTAACCCTAACCCATACCCTACGCCCTACCCGAACCCCTCCCCGAACCCGTACCCTAAGCCATACCCTAACCCTCACCCTAACCCTAACCCTAACCCTAAGCTACCCTTGACTGCTTCTGCCTCCAATAGATTTCCTAAGCACTAGTCTTTTAAGGAACAGGTTAAAAAGCGAATCCTAAAGTGATTTCGTGATAATGGGTGTGTTCCTTATCTTCTCCTAGTGTCTAAACTCTTCTCCATGGCTGGACCCCCAATAATATTCCTGTACGTGCTAAGGGGTATCTAGAGAGTGGGATAGGTTTAATAACTACCCTCACCCTAACGCGTACCCTAACCCTAACCCCTACCCTAACCCTAACGCGTACCCTAATCCTAACCCGTACCCTAAACCGAGCCCTAACCCTAACACTAACCCTAACCCTAACCCTAACCCATACCCTACGCCCTACCCGAACCCCTCCCTGAACTCGTACCCTAAGCCGTACACTAACCCTCACCCTAACCCTAACCCTAACCCTAAGCTACCCTTGACGGCTTCTGCATCCAATAGATTTCCTAAGCACTAGTGTTTTAAGGAACAGGTTAAAAAGAGAATCCTAATGTGATTTCTTGATAATGGGTGTGTTCCTTATCTTCTCCTCGTGTCTAAACTCTTCTCCATGGCTGGACCCCCAAATAATATTCCTTTACGTGCTAAGGGGTATCTAGAGAGTGGGATAGGTTTAATAACTACCCTCACCCTAACGCGTACCCTAACCCTAACCCCTACCCTAACCCTAACGAGTACCCTAATCCTAACCCGTACCCTAAACCGAGCCCTAACCCTAACACTAGCCCTAACCCTAACCCTACTCTAAACCCTACGCCCTACCCGAACCCCTCCCCGAACCCGTACCCTAAGCCGTACCCTAACCCTCACCCTAACCCTAACCCTAACCCTAAGCTACCCTTGACTGCTTCTGCCTCCAATAGATTTCCTAAGCACTAGTGTTTTAAGAAACAGTTTAAAAAGAGAATCATATTGTGATTTCTTGATAATGGGTGTGTTCCTTATCTTCTCCTAGTGTCTAAACTCTTCTCCATGGCTGGACCCCCAAATAATATTCCTTTACGTGCTAAGGGGTATCTAGAGAGTGGGATAGGTTTAATAACTACCCTCACCCTAAAGCGTACCCTAACCCTAACCCCTACCCTAAACCTAACGCGTACCCTAATCCTAACCCGTACCCTAAACCGAGCCCTAACCCTAACACTAACCCTAACCCTAACCCTAAACCATACCCTACGCCCTACCCGAACCCCTCCCCGAACCCGTACCCTAAGCCGTACCCTAACCCTCACCCTAACCCTAACCCTAACCCTAAGCTACCCTTGACTGCTTCTGCCTCCAATAGATTTCCTAAGCACAAGTGTTTTAAGGAACAGTTTAAAAAGAGAATCATATTGTGATTTCTTGATAATGGGTGTGTTCCTGATCTTCTCCTAGTGTCTAAACCCTTCTCCATGGCTGGACCCCCAAATAATATTCCTTTACGTGCTAAGGGGTATCTAGAGAGTGGGATAGGTTTAATAACTACCCTCACCCTAAAGCGTACCCTAACCCTAACCCCTACCCTAACACTAACGCGTACCCTAATCCTAACCCGTACCCTAAACCGAGCCCTAACCCTAACCCTAACCCATACCCAACGCCCTACCCGAACCCCTCCCCGAACCCGTACCCAAAGCCGTACCCTAACCCTCTCCCTAACCCTAACCCTAACCCTAAGCTACCCTTGACGGCTTCTGCCTCCAATAGATTTCCTAAGCACTAGTGCTTTAAGGAACAGGTTAAAAATAGAATCCTAATGTGATTTCTTGATAATGCGTGTGTTCCTTATCTTCTCCTCGTGTCTAAACTCTTCTCCATGGCTGGACCCCCAAATAATATTCCTTTACGTGCTAAGGGTATCTAGAGAGTGTGATAGGTTTAATAACTACACTCACCCTAACGCGTACCCTAACCCTAACCACTACCCTAACCCTAACGCGTACCCTAATCCTAACCCGTACCCTAAACCGAGCCCTAACCCTAACACTAGCCCTAACCCTAACCCTAACCTATACCCTACGCCCTACCCGAACCCCTCCCCGAACCCGTAACCTAAGCCATACCCTAACCCTCACCCTAACCCTAACCCTAACCCTAAACTACCCTTGACTGCTTCTGCCTCCAATAGATTTCCTAAGCACTAGTGTTTTAAGGAACAGGTTAAAAAGAGAATCCTAATGTGATTTCTTGATAATGGGTGTGTTCCTTATCTTCTCCTAGTGTCTAAACTCTTCTCCATGGCTGGACCCCAAATAATATTCCTTTACGTGCTAAGGGGTATCTAGAGAGTGGGATAGGTTTAATAACTAACCTCACCCTCTCGCGTACCCTAACCCTAACACCTACCCTAACACTAACGCGTACCCTAATCCTAACCTGTACCCTAAACCGAGCCCTAACCCTAACCCTCACCCTAACCCTAACCCTAACCCTAAGCTACCCTTGACTGCTTCTGCCTCCAATAGATTTCCTAAGCACTAGTGTTTTAAGGAACAGGTTAAAAAGAGAATACTAATGTGATTTCTTGATAATGGGTGTGTTCCTTATCTTCTCCTCGTGTCTAAACTCTTCTCCATGGCTGGACCCCCAAATAATATTCCTTTACGTGCTAAGGGGTATCTAGAGAGTGGGATAGGTTTAATAACTACCCTCACCCTTAAGCGTACCCTAACCCTAACCACTACCCTAACAGTAACGCGTACCCTAATCCTAACCCGTATCCTAAACCGAGCCCTAACCCTAACACTAACCCTTACCCTAACCCTAACCCATACCCTACGCCCTACCCGAACCCCTCCCCGAACCCGTACCCTAAGCCGTACCCTAACCCTCACCCTAACCCTAACCCTAACCCTAAGCTACCCTTGACTGCTTCTGCCTCCAATAGATTTCCTAAGCACAAGTGTTTTAAGGAACAGTTTAAAAAGAGAATCATATTGTGATTTCTTGATAATGGGTGTGTTCCTGATCTTCTCCTAGTGTCTAAACCCTTCTCCATGGCTGGACCCCCAAATAATATTCCTTTACGTGCTAAGGGGTATCTAGAGAGTGGGATAGGTTTAATAACTACCCTCACCCTAAAGCGTACCCTAACCCTAACCCCTACCCTAACACTAACGCGTACCCTAATCCTAACCCGTACCCTAAACCGAGCCCTAACCCTAACCCTAACCCATACCCAACGCCCTACCCGAACCCCTCCCCGAACCCGTACCCAAAGCCGTACCCTAACCCTCTCCCTAACCCTAACCCTAACCCTAAGCTACCCTTGACGGCTTCTGCCTCCAATAGATTTCCTAAGCACTAGTGCTTTAAGGAACAGGTTAAAAATAGAATCCTAATGTGATTTCTTGATAATGCGTGTGTTCCTTATCTTCTCCTCGTGTCTAAACTCTTCTCCATGGCTGGACCCCCAAATAATATTCCTTTACGTGCTAAGGGTATCTAGAGAGTGTGATAGGTTTAATAACTACCCTCACCCTAACGCGTACCCTAACCCTAACCACTACCCTAACCCTAACGCGTACCCTAATCCTAACCCGTACCCTAAACCGAGCCCTAACCCTAACACTAGCCCTAACCCTAACCCTAACCTATACCCTACGCCCTACCCGAACCCCTCCCCGAACCCGTAACCTAAGCCATACCCTAACCCTCACCCTAACCCTAACCCTAACCCTAAACTACCCTTGACTGCTTCTGCCTCCAATAGATTTCCTAAGCACTAGTGTTTTAAGGAACAGGTTAAAAAGAGAATCCTAATGTGATTTCTTGATAATGGGTGTGTTCCTTATCTTCTCCTAGTGTCTAAACTCTTCTCCATGGCTGGACCCCAAATAATATTCCTTTACGTGCTAAGGGGTATCTAGAGAGTGGGATAGGTTTAATAACTAACCTCACCCTCTCGCATACCCTAACCCTAACACCTACCCTAACACTAACGCGTACCCTAATCCTAACCTGTACCCTAAACCGAGCCCTAACCCTAACCCTCACCCTAACCCTAACCCTAACCCTAAGCTACCCTTGACTGCTTCTGCCTCCAATAGATTTCCTAAGCACTAGTGTTTTAAGGAACAGGTTAAAAAGAGAATACTAATGTGATTTGTTGATAATGGGTGTGTTCCTTATCTTCTCCTCGTGTCTAAACTCTTCTCCATGGCTGGACCCCCAAATAATATTCCTTTACGTGCTAAGGGGTATCTAGAGAGTGGGATAGGTTTAATAACTACCCTCACCCTTAAGCGTACCCTAACCCTAACCACTACCCTAACAGTAACGCGTACGCTAATCCTAACCCGTATCCTAAACCGAGCCCTAACCCTAACACTAACCCTTACCCTAACCCTAACCCATACCCTACGCCCTACCCGAACCCCTCCCCGAACCCGTACCCTAAGCTGTACCCTAACCCTCACCCTAACCCTAACCCTAACCCTAAGCTACCCGTGACGGCTTCTGCCTCCAATAGATTTCCTAAGCACTAGTGCTTTAAGGAACAGTTTAAAAAGAGAATCATATTGTGATTTCTTGATAATGGGTGTGTTCCTTATCTTTTCCTAGTGTCTAAACCCTTCTCCATGGCTGGACCCCCAAATAATATTCCTTTACGTGCTAAGGGGTATCTAGAGAGTGGGATAGGTTTAATAACTACCCTCACCCTAACGCGTACACTAACCCTAACCCCTACCCTAACACTAACGCGTACCCTAATCCTAACCCGTACCCTAAACCGAGCCCTAACCCTAACCCGAACCCATAACCTACGCCCTACCCGAACCCCTCCCCGAACCCGTACCCAAAGCCGTACCCTAACCCTCACCCTAACCCTAACCCTAACCCTAAGCTACCCTTGACGGCTTCTGCCTCCAATAGATTTCCTAAGCACTAGTGCTTTAAGGAACAGGTTAAAAATAGAATCCTAATGTGATTTCTTGATAATGCGTGTGTTCCTTATCTTCTCCTCGTGTCTAAACTCTTCTCCATGGCTGGACCCCCAAATAATATTCCTTTACGTGCTAAGGGTATCTAGAGAGTGTGATAGGTTTAATAACTACCCTCACCCTAACGCGTACCCTAACCCTAACCACTACCCTAACCCTAACGCGTACCCTAATCCTAACCCGTACCCTAAACCGAGCCCTAACCCTAACACTAACCCTAACCCTAACCCTAACCCATACCCTACGCCCTACCCGAACCCCTCCCCGAACCCGTAACCTAAGCCATACCCTAACCCTCACCCTAACCCTAACCCTAACCCTAAGCTACCCTTGACTGCTTCTGCCTCCAATAGATTTCCTAAGCACTAGTGTTTTAAGGAACAGGTTAAAAAGAGAATACTAATGTGATTTCTTGATAATGGGTGTGTTCCTTATCTTCTCCTCGTGTCTAAACTCTTCTCCATGGCTGGACCCCCAAATAATATTCCTTTACGTGCTAAGGGGTATCTAGAGAGTGGGATAGGTTTAATAACTACCCTCACCCTTAAGCGTACCCTAACCCTAACCCCTACCCTAACACTAACGCGTACCCTAATCCTGACCCGTACCATAAACCGAGCTCTAACCCTAACACTAACCCTTACCCTAACCCTAACCCATACCCTACGCCCTACCCGAACCCCTCCCCGAACCCGTACCCTAAGCCGTACCCTAACCCTCACCCTAACCCTAACCCTAACCCTAAGCTACCCTTGACTGCTTCTGCCTCCAATAGATTTCCTAAGCACTAGTGTTTTAAGGAACAGGTTAAAAAGAGAATCCTAATGTGATTTCTTGATAATGGGTGTGTTCCTTATCTTCTCCTAGTGTCTAAACTCTTCTCCATGGCTGGACCCCCAAATAATATTCCTTTACGTGCTAAGGGGTATCTAGAGAGTGGGATAGGTTTAATAACAAACCTCACCCTAACGCGTACCCTAACCCTAACCCCTACCCTAACCCTAACGCATACCCTAATCCTAACCCGTACCCTAAACCGAGCCCTAACCCTAACACTAGCCCTAACCCTAACCCTAACCCATACCGTACACCCTACCCGAACCCCTCCCCGAACCCGTACCGTAAGCCGTACCCTAACCCTCACCCTAACCCTAACCCTAACCCTAAGCTATCCTTGACTGCTTCTGCCTCCAATAGATTTCCTAAGCACTAGTGTTTTAAGGAACAGGTTAAAAAGAGAATCATATTGTGATTTCTTGATAATGGGTGTGTTCCTTATCTTCTCCTAGTGTCTAAACTCTTCTCCATGGCTGGACCCCCAAATAATATTCCTTTACGTGCTAAGGGGTATCTAGAGAGTGGGATAGGTTTAATAAATACACCACGCTTATGCGTACCCTAATCCTAACCACTACCCTAACACTAACGCGTACCCTAATACTAACCCGTACCCTAAACCGAGCCCTAACCCTAACACTAACCCAAACCCTAACCCTAACACATACCCTACGCCCTACCCGAACCCCTCCCCGAACCCGTACCCTAAGCCGTACCCTAACCCTCACCCTAACCCTAACCCTAACCCTAAGCTACCCTTGACTGCTTCTGCCTCCAATAGATTTCCTAAGCACTAGTGTTTTAAGGAACAGGTTAAAAAGAGAATCCTAATGTGATTTCTTGATAATGGGTGTGTTCCTTATCTTCTCCTAGTGTTTAAACTCTTCTCCATGGCTGGACCCCCAAATAATATTCCTTTACGTGCTAAGGGGTATCTCGAGAGTGGGATAGGTTTAATAACTACCCTCACCCTAACGCGTACCCTAACCCTAACCCCTACCCTAACTCTAACGCGTACCCTAATCCTAACATGTACCCTAAACCGAGCCCTAACCCTAACCCTAACCCTAACCCATACCCTACGACATACCCGATCCCCTCCCCGAACCCGTACCCTAAGCCATACCCTAACCCTCACCCTAACACTAACCCTAACCCTAAGCTACCCTTGACGGCGTCTGCCTCCAATAGATTTCCGAAGCACTAGTGTTTTAAGGAACTGGTTAAAAAGAGAATCCTAATGTGATTTCTTGATAATGGGTGTGTTCCTTATCTTCTCCTAGTGTCTAAACTCTTCTCCATGGCTGGACCCCCAAATAATATTCCTTTACGTGCTAAGGGGTACCTAGAGTGTGGGATAGGTTTAATAACTACCCTCACCCTAACGCGTACCCTAACCCTAACCCCTGCCCTAACCCTAACGCGTACCCTAATCCTAACCCGTACCCTAAACCAAGCCCTAACCCTAACACGAACCCTAACCCTAACCCTAACCAAGAGCCTACGCCCTACCCGAACCCCTCCCCGAACCTGTACCCTAAGCCGTACCCTAACCCTCACCCTAACCCTAACCCTAACCCTAAGCTACCCTTGACTGCTTCTGCCTCCAATAGATTTCCTAAGCACTAGTGTTTTAAGGAACAGGTTAAAAAGAGAATCCTAATGTGATTTCTTGATAATGGGTGTGTTCCTTATCTTCTCCTAGTGTCTAAACTCTTCTACATGGCTGGACCCCCAAATAATATTCCTTTACGTGCTAAGGGGTATCTAGAGAGTGGGATAGGTTTAATAACTACCCTCACCCTAAAGCGTACCCTAACCCTAACCACTACCCTAACACTAACGCGTACCCTAATCCTAACCCGTACCCTTAACCGAGCCCTAACCCTAACACTAACCCTAACCCTAACCCTAACCCATACCCTACGCCCTACCCGAACCCCTCCCCGAACCCGTACCCTAAGCCATACCCTAACCCTCACCCTAACCCTAACCCTAAACCTAAGCTACCCTTGACTGCTTCTGCCTCCAATAGATTTCCTAAGCACTAGTGTTTTAAGGAACAGGTTAAAAAGAGAATCCTAATGTGATTTCGTGATAATGGGTGTGTTCCTTATCTTCTCCTCGTGTCTAAACTCTTCTCCATGGCTGAACCCCCAAACAATATTCCCTTACGTGCTAAGGGGTATCTAGAGAGTGGGATAGGTTTAATAACTATCCTCACCCTAACGCGTATCCTAACTCTAACCCCTAACCTAACCCTAGCGCGTACCCTAATCCTAACCCGTACCCTAACCCTCACCCTAACCCTAACCCTAACCCTAAGCTACCCTTGACGGCTTCTGCCTCCAATAGATTTCCTAAGCACTAGTGTTTTAAGGAACAGGTTAAAAAGAGAATCCTAATGTGATTTCTTGATAATGGGTGTGTTCCTTATCTTCTCCTAGTGTCTAAACTCTTCTCCATGGCTGGACCCCCAAATAATATTCCTTTACGTGCTAAGGGGTATCTAGAGAGTGGGATAGGTTTAATAACTAACCTCACCCTATCGCGTACCCTAACCCTAACCCCTACCCTAACACTAACGCGTACCCTAATCCTGACCCGTACCATAAACCGAGCCCTAACCCTAACACTAACCCTAACCCTAACCCTAACCCATACCCTACGCCCTACCCGAACCCCTCCCCGAACCCGTACCCTAAGCCATACCCTAACCCTCACCCTAACCCTAACCCTAACCCTAAGCTACCCTTGACTGCTTCTGCCTCCAATAGATTTCCTAAGCACTAGTCTTTTAAGGAACAGGTTAAAAAGAGAATCCTAAAGTGATTTCGTGATAATGGGTGTGTTCCTTATCTTCTCCTAGTGTCTAAACTCTTCTCCATGGCTGGACCCCCAATAATATTCCTGTACGTGCTAAGGGGTATCTAGAGAGTGGGATAGGTTTAATAACTACCCTCACCCTAACGCGTACCCTAACCCTAACCCCTACCCTAACCCTAACGCGTACCCTAATCCTAACCCGTACCCTAAACCGAGCCCTAACCCTAACACTAACCCTAACCCTAACCCTAACCCATACCCTACGCCCTACCCGAACCCCTCCCTGAACTCGTACCCTAAGCCGTACACTAACCCTCACCCTAACCCTAACCCTAACCCTAAGCTACCCTTGACGGCTTCTGCATCCAATAGATTTCCTAAGCACTAGTGTTTTAAGGAACAGGTTAAAAAGAGAATCCTAATGTGATTTCTTGATAATGGGTGTGTTCCTTATCTTCTCCTCGTGTCTAAACTCTTCTCCATGGCTGGACCCCCAAATAATATTCCTTTACGTGCTAAGGGGTATCTAGAGAGTGGGATAGGTTTAATAACTACCCTCACCCTAACGCGTACCCTAACCCTAACCCCTACCCTAACCCTAACGAGTACCCTAATCCTAACCCGTACCCTAAACCGAGCCCTAACCCTAACACTAGCCCTAACCCTAACCCTACTCTAAACCCTACGCCCTACCCGAACCCCTCCCCGAACCCGTACCCTAAGCCGTACCCTAACCCTCACCCTAACCCTAACCCTAACCCTAAGCTACCCTTGACTGCTTCTGCCTCCAATAGATTTCCTAAGCACAAGTGTTTTAAGGAACAGTTTAAAAAGAGAATCATATTGTGATTTCTTGATAATGGGTGTGTTCCTGATCTTCTCCTAGTGTCTAAACCCTTCTCCATGGCTGGACCCCCAAATAATATTCCTTTACGTGCTAAGGGGTATCTAGAGAGTGGGATAGGTTTAATAACTACCCTCACCCTAAAGCGTACCCTAACCCTAACCCCTACCCTAACACTAACGCGTACCCTAATCCTAACCCGTACCCTAAACCGAGCCCTAACCCTAACCCTAACCCATACCCAACGCCCTACCCGAACCCCTCCCCGAACCCGTACCCAAAGCCGTACCCTAACCCTCTCCCTAACCCTAACCCTAACCCTAAGCTACCCTTGACGGCTTCTGCCTCCAATAGATTTCCTAAGCACTAGTGCTTTAAGGAACAGGTTAAAAATAGAATCCTAATGTGATTTCTTGATAATGCGTGTGTTCCTTATCTTCTCCTCGTGTCTAAACTCTTCTCCATGGCTGGACCCCCAAATAATATTCCTTTACGTGCTAAGGGTATCTGGAGAGTGTGATAGGTTTAATAACTACACTCACCCTAACGCGTACCCTAACCCTAACCACTACCCTAACCCTAACGCGTACCCTAATCCTAACCCGTACCCTAAACCGAGCCCTAACCCTAACACTAGCCCTAACCCTAACCCTAACCTATACCCTACGCCCTACCCGAACCCCTCCCCGAACCCGTAACCTAAGCCATACCCTAACCCTCACCCTAACCCTAACCCTAACCCTAAACTACCCTTGACTGCTTCTGCCTCCAATAGATTTCCTAAGCACTAGTGTTTTAAGGAACAGGTTAAAAAGAGAATCCTAATGTGATTTCTTGATAATGGGTGTGTTCCTTATCTTCTCCTAGTGTCTAAACTCTTCTCCATGGCTGGACCCCAAATAATATTCCTTTACGTGCTAAGGGGTATCTAGAGAGTGGGATAGGTTTAATAACTAACCTCACCCTCTCGCGTACCCTAACCCTAACACCTACCCTAACACTAACGCGTACCCTAATCCTAACCTGTACCCTAAACCGAGCCCTAACCCTAACCCTCACCCTAACCCTAACCCTAACCCTAAGCTACCCTTGACTGCTTCTGCCTCCAATAGATTTCCTAAGCACTAGTGTTTTAAGGAACAGGTTAAAAAGAGAATACTAATGTGATTTCTTGATAATGGGTGTGTTCCTTATCTTCTCCTCGTGTCTAAACTCTTCTCCATGGCTGGACCCCCAAATAATATTCCTTTACGTGCTAAGGGGTATCTAGAGAGTGGGATAGGTTTAATAACTACCCTCACCCTTAAGCGTACCCTAACCCTAACCACTACCCTAACAGTAACGCGTACCCTAATCCTAACCCGTATCCTAAACCGAGCCCTAACCCTAACACTAACCCTTACCCTAACCCTAACCCATACCCTACGCCCTACCCGAACCCCTCCCCGAACCCGTACCCTAAGCCGTACCCTAACCCTCACCCTAACCCTAACCCTAACCCTAAGCTACCCTTGACTGCTTCTGCCTCCAATAGATTTCCTAAGCACAAGTGTTTTAAGGAACAGTTTAAAAAGAGAATCATATTGTGATTTCTTGATAATGGGTGTGTTCCTGATCTTCTCCTAGTGTCTAAACCCTTCTCCATGGCTGGACCCCCAAATAATATTCCTTTACGTGCTAAGGGGTATCTAGAGAGTGGGATAGGTTTAATAACTACCCTCACCCTAAAGCGTACCCTAACCCTAACCCCTACCCTAACACTAACGCGTACCCTAATCCTAACCCGTACCCTAAACCGAGCCCTAACCCTAACCCTAACCCATACCCAACGCCCTACCCGAACCCCTCCCCGAACCCGTACCCAAAGCCGTACCCTAACCCTCTCCCTAACCCTAACCCTAACCCTAAGCTACCCTTGACGGCTTCTGCCTCCAATAGATTTCCTAAGCACTAGTGCTTTAAGGAACAGGTTAAAAATAGAATCCTAATGTGATTTCTTGATAATGCGTGTGTTCCTTATCTTCTCCTCGTGTCTAAACTCTTCTCCATGGCTGGACCCCCAAATAATATTCCTTTACGTGCTAAGGGTATCTAGAGAGTGTGATAGGTTTAATAACTACCCTCACCCTAACGCGTACCCTAACCCTAACCACTACCCTAACCCTAACGCGTACCCTAATCCTAACCCGTACCCTAAACCGAGCCCTAACCCTAACACTAGCCCTAACCCTAACCCTAACCTATACCCTACGCCCTACCCGAACCCCTCCCCGAACCCGTAACCTAAGCCATACCCTAACCCTCACCCTAACCCTAACCCTAACCCTAAACTACCCTTGACTGCTTCTGCCTCCAATAGATTTCCTAAGCACTAGTGTTTTAAGGAACAGGTTAAAAAGAGAATCCTAATGTGATTTCTTGATAATGGGTGTGTTCCTTATCTTCTCCTAGTGTCTAAACTCTTCTCCATGGCTGGACCCCAAATAATATTCCTTTACGTGCTAAGGGGTATCTAGAGAGTGGGATAGGTTTAATAACTAACCTCACCCTCTCGCATACCCTAACCCTAACACCTACCCTAACACTAACGCGTACCCTAATCCTAACCTGTACCCTAAACCGAGCCCTAACCCTAACCCTCACCCTAACCCTAACCCTAACCCTAAGCTACCCTTGACTGCTTCTGCCTCCAATAGATTTCCTAAGCACTAGTGTTTTAAGGAACAGGTTAAAAAGAGAATACTAATGTGATTTGTTGATAATGGGTGTGTTCCTTATCTTCTCCTCGTGTCTAAACTCTTCTCCATGGCTGGACCCCCAAATAATATTCCTTTACGTGCTAAGGGGTATCTAGAGAGTGGGATAGGTTTAATAACTACCCTCACCCTTAAGCGTACCCTAACCCTAACCACTACCCTAACAGTAACGCGTACGCTAATCCTAACCCGTATCCTAAACCGAGCCCTAACCCTAACACTAACCCTTACCCTAACCCTAACCCATACCCTACGCCCTACCCGAACCCCTCCCCGAACCCGTACCCTAAGCTGTACCCTAACCCTCACCCTAACCCTAACCCTAACCCTAAGCTACCCGTGACGGCTTCTGCCTCCAATAGATTTCCTAAGCACTAGTGCTTTAAGGAACAGTTTAAAAAGAGAATCATATTGTGATTTCTTGATAATGGGTGTGTTCCTTATCTTTTCCTAGTGTCTAAACCCTTCTCCATGGCTGGACCCCCAAATAATATTCCTTTACGTGCTAAGGGGTATCTAGAGAGTGGGATAGGTTTAATAACTACCCTCACCCTAACGCGTACACTAACCCTAACCCCTACCCTAACACTAACGCGTACCCTAATCCTAACCCGTACCCTAAACCGAGCCCTAACCCTAACCCGAACCCATAACCTACGCCCTACCCGAACCCCTCCCCGAACCCGTACCCAAAGCCGTACCCTAACCCTCACCCTAACCCTAACCCTAACCCTAAGCTACCCTTGACGGCTTCTGCCTCCAATAGATTTCCTAAGCACTAGTGCTTTAAGGAACAGGTTAAAAATAGAATCCTAATGTGATTTCTTGATAATGCGTGTGTTCCTTATCTTCTCCTCGTGTCTAAACTCTTCTCCATGGCTGGACCCCCAAATAATATTCCTTTACGTGCTAAGGGTATCTAGAGAGTGTGATAGGTTTAATAACTACCCTCACCCTAACGCGTACCCTAACCCTAACCACTACCCTAACCCTAACGCGTACCCTAATCCTAACCCGTACCCTAAACCGAGCCCTAACCCTAACACTAGCCCTAACCCTAACCCTAACCTATACCCTACGCCCTACCCGAACCCCTCCCTGAACCCGTACCCTAAGCCATACCCTAACCCTCACCCTAACCCTAACCCTAACCCTAAGCTACCCTTGACTGCTTCTGCCTCCAATAGATTTCCTAAGCACTAGTGTTTTAAGGAACAGGTTAAAAAGAGAATCCTAATGTGATTTCTTGATAATGGGTGTGTTCCTTATCTTCTCCTAGTGTCTAAACTCTTCTCCATGGCTGGACCCCCAAATAATATTCCTTTACGTGCTAAGGGGTATCTAGAGAGTGGGATAGGTTTAATAACAAACCTCACCCTAACGCGTACCCTAACCCTAACCCCTACCCTAACCCTAACGCATACCCTAATCCTAACCCGTACCCTAAACCGAGCCCTAACCCTAACACTAGCCCTAACCCTAACCCTAACCCATACCGTACACCCTACCCGAACCCCTCCCCGAACCCGTACCGTAAGCCGTACCCTAACCCTCACCCTAACCCTAACCCTAACCCTAAGCTATCCTTGACTGCTTCTGCCTCCAATAGATTTCCTAAGCACTAGTGTTTTAAGGAACAGGTTAAAAAGAGAATCATATTGTGATTTCTTGATAATGGGTGTGTTCCTTATCTTCTCCTAGTGTCTAAACTCTTCTCCATGGCTGGACCCCCAAATAATATTCCTTTACGTGCTAAGGGGTATCTAGAGAGTGGGATAGGTTTAATAAATACACCACGCTTATGCGTACCCTAATCCTAACCACTACCCTAACACTAACGCGTACCCTAATACTAACCCGTACCCTAAACCGAGCCCTAACCCTAACACTAACCCAAACCCTAACCCTAACCCATACCCTACGCCCTACCCGAACCCCTCCCCGAACCCGTACCCTAAGCCGTACCCTAACCCTCACCCTAACCCTAACCCTAACCCTAAGCTACCCTTGACTGCTTCTGCCTCCAATAGATTTCCTAAGCACTAGTGTTTTAAGGAACAGGTTAAAAAGAGAATCCTAATGTGATTTCTTGATAATGGGTGTGTTCCTTATCTTTTCCTAGTGTCTAAACCCTTCTCCATGGCTGGACCCCCAAATAATATTCCTTTACGTGCTAAGGGGTATCTAGAGAGTGGGATAGGTTTAATAACTACCCTCACCCTAACGCGTACACTAACCCTAACCCCTACCCTAACACTAACGCGTACCCTAATCCTAACCCGTACCCTAAACCGAGCCCTAACCCTAACCCGAACCCATAACCTACGCCCTACCCGAACCCCTCCCCGAACCCGTACCCAAAGCCGTACCCTAACCCTCACCCTAACCCTAACCCTAACCCTAAGCTACCCTTGACGGCTTCTGCCTCCAATAGATTTCCTAAGCACTAGTGCTTTAAGGAACAGGTTAAAAATAGAATCCTAATGTGATTTCTTGATAATGCGTGTGTTCCTTATCTTCTCCTCGTGTCTAAACTCTTCTCCATGGCTGGACCCCCAAATAATATTCCTTTACGTGCTAAGGGTATCTAGAGAGTGTGATAGGTTTAATAACTACCCTCACCCTAACGCGTACCCTAACCCTAACCACTACCCTAACCCTAACGCGTACCCTAATCCTAACCCGTACCCTAAACCGAGCCCTAACCCTAACACTAGCCCTAACCCTAACCCTAACCTATATCCTACGCCCTACCGAACCCCTCCCTGAACCCGTACCCTAAGCCATACCCTAACCCTCACCCTAACCCTAACCCTAACCCTAAGCTACCCTTGACTGCTTCTGCCTCCAATAGATTTCCTAAGCACTAGTGTTTTAAGGAACAGGTTAAAAAGAGAATCCTAATGTGATTTCTTGATAATGGGTGTGTTCCTTATCTTCTCCTAGTGTCTAAACTCTTCTCCATGGCTGGACCCCCAAATAATATTCCTTTACGTGCTAAGGGGTATCTAGAGAGTGGGATAGGTTTAATAACAAACCTCACCCTAACGCGTACCCTAACCCTAACCCCTACCCTAACCCTAACGCATACCCTAATCCTAACCCGTACCCTAAACCGAGCCCTAACCCTAACACTAGCCCTAACCCTAACCCTAACCCATACCGTACACCCTACCCGAACCCCTCCCCGAACCCGTACCGTAAGCCGTACCCTAACCCTCACCCTAACCCTAACCCTAACCCTAAGCTATCCTTGACTGCTTCTGCCTCCAATAGATTTCCTAAGCACTAGTGTTTTAAGGAACAGGTTAAAAAGAGAATCATATTGTGATTTCTTGATAATGGGTGTGTTCCTTATCTTCTCCTAGTGTCTAAACTCTTCTCCATGGCTGGACCCCCAAATAATATTCCTTTACGTGCTAAGGGGTATCTAGAGAGTGGGATAGGTTTAATAAATACACCACGCTTATGCGTACCCTAATCCTAACCACTACCCTAACACTAACGCGTACCCTAATACTAACCCGTACCCTAAACCGAGCCCTAACCCTAACACTAACCCAAACCCTAACCCTAACCCATACCCTACGCCCTACCCGAACCCCTCCCCGAACCCGTACCCTAAGCCGTACCCTAACCCTCACCCTAACCCTAACCCTAACCCTAAGCTACCCTTGACTGCTTCTGCCTCCAATAGATTTCCTAAGCACTAGTGTTTTAAGGAACAGGTTAAAAAGAGAATCCTAATGTGATTTCTTGATAATGGGTGTGTTCCTTATCTTCTCCTAGTGTTTAAACTCTTCTCCATGGCTGGACCCCCAAATAATATTCCTTTACGTGCTAAGGGGTATCTCGAGAGTGGGATAGGTTTAATAACTACCCTCACCCTAACGCGTACCCTAACCCTAACCCCTACCCTAACTCTAACGCGTACCCTAATCCTAACATGTACCCTAAACCGAGCCCTAACCCTAACCCTAACCCTAACCCATACCCTACGACATACCCGATCCCCTCCCCGAACCCGTACCCTAAGCCATACCCTAACCCTCACCCTAACACTAACCCTAACCCTAAGCTACCCTTGACGGCATCTGCCTCCAATAGATTTCCGAAGCACTAGTGTTTTAAGGAACTGGTTAAAAAGAGAATCCTAATGTGATTTCTTGATAATGGGTGTGTTCCTTATCTTCTCCTAGTGTCTAAACTCTTCTCCATGGCTGGACCCCCAAATAATATTCCTTTACGTGCTAAGGGGTACCTAGAGTGTGGGATAGGTTTAATAACTATCCTCACCCTAACGCGTACCCTAACCCTAACCCCTACCCTAACCCTAACGCGTACCCTAATCCTAACCCATACCCTAAACCAAGCCCTAACCCTAACACGAACCCTAACCCTAACCCTAACCCATAGCCTACGCCCTACCCGAACCCCTCCCCGAACCTGTACCCTAAGCCGTACCCTAACCCTCACCCTAACCCTAACCCTAACCCTAAGCTACCCTTGACTGCTTCTGCCTCCAATAGATTTCCTAAGCACTAGTGTTTTAAGGAACAGTTTAAAAAGAGAATCATATTGTGATTTCTTGATAATGGGTGTGTTCCTTATCTTCTCCTAGTGTCTAAAATCTTCTCCATGGCTGGACCCCCAAACAATATTCCTTTACGTGCTAAGGGGTATCTAGAGAGTGGGATAGGTTTAAAACTACCCTCACCCTAAAGCGTACCCTAACCCTAACCACTACCCTAACACTAACGCGTACCCTAATCCTAACCCGTACCCTAAACCGAGCCCTAACCCTAACACTAGCCCTAACCCTAACCCTAACCCATACCCTACGCTCTACCCGAACCCCTCCCCGAACCCGTACCCTAAGCCGTACCCTAACCCTCACCCTAACCCTAACCCTAACCCTAAGCTACCCTTGACTGCTTCTGCCTCCAATAGATTTCCTAAGCACTAGTGTTTTAAGGAACAGGTTAAAAAGAGAATCCTAATGTGATTTCGTGATAATGGGTGTGTTCCTTATCTTCTCCTCGTGTCTAAACTCTTCTCCATGGCTGAACCCCCAAACAATATTCCCTTACGTGCTAAGGGGTATCTAGAGAGTGGGATAGGTTTAATAACTATCCTCACCCTAACGCGTACCCTAACTCTAACCCCTAACCTAACCCTAGCGCGTACCCTAATCCTAACCCGTACCCTAACCCTCACCCTAACCCTAACCCTAACCCTAAGCTACCCTTGACGGCTTCTGCCTCCAATAGATTTCCTAAGCACTAGTGTTTTAAGGAACAGGTTAAAAAGAGAATCCTAATGTGATTTCTTGATAATGGGTGTGTTCCTTATCTTCTCCTAGTGTCTAAACTCTTCTCCATGGCTGGACCCCCAAATAATATTCCTTTACGTGCTAAGGGGTATCTAGAGAGTGGGATAGGTTTAATAACTACACCACGCTAAAGCGTACCCTAATCCTAACCACTACCCTAACACTAACGCGTACCCTAATCCTAACCCGTACCCTAAACCGAGCCCTAACCCTAACACTAACCCTAACCCTAACCCTAACCCATACCCTACGCCCTACCCGAACCCCTCCCCGAACCCGTACCCTAAGCCGTACCCTAACCCTCACCCTAACCCTAACCCTAACCCTAAGCTACCCTTGACTGCTTCTGCCTCCAATAGATTTTCTAAGCACTAGTGTTTTAAGGAACAGGTTAAAAAGAGAATCCTAATGTGATTTCTTGATAATGGGTGTGTTCCTTATCTTCTCCTAGTGTCTAAACTCTTCTCCATGGATGGACCCCCAAATAATATTCCTTTACGTGCTAAGGGGTATCTAGAGAGTGGGATAGGTTTAATAACTACCCTCACCCTAACGCGTACCCTAACCCTAACCCCTACCCTAACTCTAACGCGTACCCTAATCCTAACATGTACCCTAAACCGAGCCCTAACCCTAACACTAACCCTAACCCTAACCCTAACCCATACCCTACGCCCTACCCGATCCCCTCCCCGAACCCGTACCCTAAGCCATACCCTAACCCTCACCCTAACCCTAACCCTAACCCTAAGCTACCCTTGACTGCTTCTGCCTCCAATAGATTTCCTAAGCACTAGTGTTTTAAGGAACAGTTTAAAAAGAGAATCAGATTGTGATTTCTTGATAATGGGTGTGTTCCTTATCTTCTCCTAGTGTCTAAACTCTTCTCCATGGCTGGACCCCAAATAATATTCCTTTACGTGCTAAGGGGTATCTAGAGAGTGGGATAGGTTTAATAACTAACCTCACCCTCTCGCGTACCCTAACCCTAACACCTACCCTAACACTAACGCGTACCCTAATCCTAACCTGTACCCTAAACCGAGCCCTAACCCTAACCCTCACCCTAACCCTAACCCTAACCCTAAGCTACCCTTGACTGCTTCTGCCTCCAATAGATTTCCTAAGCACTAATGCTTTAAGGAACAGTTTAAAAAGAGAATCATATTGTGATTTCTTGATAATGGGTGTGTTCCTTATCTTCTCCTAGTGTCTAAACCCTTCTCCATGGCTGGACCCCCAAATAATATTCCTTTACGTGCTAAGGGGTATCTAGAGAGTGAGATAGGTTTAATAACTACCCTCACCCTAACGCGTACACTAACCCTAACCCCTACCCTAACACTAACGCGTACCCTAATCCTAACCCGTACCCTAAACCGAGCCCTAACCCTAACCCGAACCCATAACCTACGCCCTACCCAAACCCCTCCCCGAACCCGTACCCAAAGCCGTACCCTAACCCTCACCCTAACCCTAACCCTAACCCTAAGCTACCCTTGACGGCTTCTGCCTCCAATAGATTTCCTAAGCACTAGTGCTTTAAGGAACAGGTTAAAAATAGAATCCTAATGTGATTTCTTGATAATGCGTGTGTTCCTTATCTTCTCCTCGTGTCTAAACTCTTCTCCATGGCTGGACCCCCAAATAATATTCCTTTACATGCTAAGGGTATCTAGAGAGTGTGATAGGTTTAATAACTACCCTCACCCTAACGCGTACCCTAACCCTAACCACTACCCTAACCCTAACGCGTACCCTAATCCTAACCCGTACCCTAAACCGAGCCCTAACCCTAACACTAGCCCTAACCCTAACCCTAACCTATACCCTACGCCCTACCCGAACCCCTCCCTGAACCCGTACCCTAAGCCATACCCTAACCCTCACCCTAACCCTAACCCTAACCCTAAGCTACCCTTGACTGCTTCTGCCTCCAATAGATTTCCTAAGCACTAGTGTTTTAAGGAACAGGTTAAAAAGAGAATCCTAATGTGATTTCTTGATAATGGGTGTGTTCCTTATCTTCTCCTAGTGTCTAAACTCTTCTCCATGGCTGGACCCCCAATAATATTCCTGTACGTGCTAAGGGGTATCTAGAGAGTGGGATAGGTTTAATAACAAACCTCACCCTAACGCGTACCCTAACCCTAACCCCTACCCTAACCCTAACGCATACCCTAATCCTAACCCGTACCCTAAACCGAGCCCTAACCCTAACACTAGCCCTAACCCTAACCCTAACACATACCGTACACCCTACCCGAACCCCTCCCCGAACCCGTACCGTAAGCCGTACCCTAACCCTCACCCTAACCCTAACCCTAACCCTAAGCTACCCTTGACTGCTTCTGCCTCCAATAGATTTCCTAAGCACTAGTGTTTTAAGGAACAGGTTAAAAAGAGAATCATATTGTGATTTCTTGATAATGGGTGTGTTCCTTATCTTCTCCTAGTGTCTAAACTCTTCTCCATGGCTGGACCCCCAAATAATATTCCTTTACGTGCTAAGGGGTATCTAGAGAGTGGGATAGGTTTAATAAATACACCACGCTAATGCGTACCCTAATCCTAACCACTACCCTAACACTAACGCGTACCCTAATACTAACCCGTACCCTAAACCGAGCCCTAACCCTAACACTAACCCAAACCCTAACCCTAACCCATACCCTACGCCCTACCCGAACCCCTCCCCGAACCCGTACCCTAAGCCGTACCCTAACCCTCACCCTAACCCTAACCCTAACCCTAAGCTACCCTTGACTGCTTCTGCCTCCAATAGATTTCCTAAGCACTAGTGTTTTAAGGAACAGGTTAAAAAGAGAATCCTAATGTGATTTCTTGATAATGGGTGTGTTCCTTATCTTCTCCTACTGTTTAAACTCTTCTCCATGGCTGGACCCCCAAATAATATTCCTTTACGTGCTAAGGGGTATCTCGAGAGTGGGATAGGTTTAATAACTACCCTCACCCTAACGCGTACCCTAACCCTAACCCCTACCCTAACTCTAACGCGTACCCTAATCCTAACATGTACCCTAAACCGAGCCCTAACCCTAACCCTAACCCTAACCCATACCCTACGATATACCCGATCCCCTCCCCGAACCCGTACCCTAAGCCATACCCTAACCCTAACCCTAACCCTAACCCTAACCCTAAGCTACCCTTGACGGCGTCTGCCTCCAATAGATTTCCGAAGCACTAGTGTTTTAAGGAACTGGTTAAAAAGAGAATCCTAATGTGATTTCTTGATAATGGGTGTGTTCCTTATCTTCTCCTAGTGTCTAAACTCTTCTCCATGGCTGGACCCCCAAATAATATTCCTTTACGTGCTAAGGGGTACCTAGAGTGTGGGATAGGTTTAATAACTACCCTCACCCTAACGCGTACCCTAACCCTAACCCCTACCCTAACCCTAACGCGTACCCTAATCCTAACCCGTACCCTAAACCGAGCCCTAACCCTAACACTAACCCTAACACTAACCCTAACCCATACCCTACGCCCTACCCGAACCCCTCCCTGAACTCGTACCCTAAGCCGTACCCTAACCCTCACCCTAACCCTAACCCTAACCCTAAGCTACCCTTGACGGCTTCTGCATCCAATAGATTTCCTAAGCACTAGTGTTTTAAGGAACAGGTTAAAAAGAGAATCCTAATGTGATTTCTTGATAATGGGTGTGTTCCTTATCTTCTCCTCGTGTCTAAACTCTTCTCCATGGCTGGACCCCCAAATAATATTCCTTTACGTGCTAAGGGGTATCTAGAGAGTGGGATAGGTTTAATAACTACCCTCACCCTAACGCGTACCCTAACCCTAACCCCTACCCTAACCCTAACGAGTATCCTAATCCTAACCCGTACCCTAAACCGAGCCCTAACCCTAACACTAGCCCTAACCCTAACCCTACCCTAAACCCTACGCCCTACCCGAACCCCTCCCCGAACCCGTACCCTAAGCCGTACCCTAACCCTCACCCTAACCCTAACCCTAACCCTAAGCTACCCTTGACTGCTTCTGCCTCCAATAGATTTCCTAAGCACTAGTGTTTTAAGAAACAGTTTAAAAAGAGAATCATATTGTGATTTCTTGATAATGGGTGTGTTCCTTATCTTCTCCTAGTGTCTAAACTCTTCTCCATGGCTGGACCCCCAAATAATATTCCTTTACGTGCTAAGGGGTATCTAGAGAGTGGGATAGGTTTAATAACTACCCTCACCCTAAAGCGTACCCTAACCCTAACCCCTACCCTAACCCTAACGCGTACCCTAATCCTAACCCGTACCCTAAACCGAGCCCTAACCCTAACACTAACCCTAACCCTAACCCTAACCCATACCCTACGCCCTACCCGAACCCCTCCCCGAAACCGTACCCTAAGCCGTACCGTAACCCTCACCCTAACCCTAACCCTAACCCTAAGCTACCCTTGACTGCTTCTGCCTCCAATAGATTTCCTAAGCACAAGTGTTTTAAGGAACAGTTTAAAAAGAGAATCATATTGTGATTTCTTGATAATGGGTGTGTTCCTGATCTTCTCCTAGTGTCTAAACCCTTCTCCATGGCTGGACCCACAAATAATATTCCTTTACGTGCTAAGGGGTATCTAGAGAGTGGGATAGGTTTAATAACTACCCTCACCCTAAAGCGTACCCTAACCCTAACCCCTACCCTAACACTAACGCGTACCCTAATCCTAACCCGTACCCTAAACCGAGCCCTAACCCTAACCCAAACCCATACCCAACGCCCTACCCGAACCCCTCCCCGAACCCGTACCCAAAGCCGTACCCTAACCCTCTCCCTAACCCTAACCCTAACCCTAAGCTACCCTTGACGGCTTCTGCCTCCAATAGATTTCCTAAGCACTAGTGCTTTAAGGAACAGGTTAAAAAGAGAATCCTAATGTGATTTCTTGATAATGGGTGTGTTCCTTATCTTCTCCTCGTGTCTAAACTCTTCTCCATGGCTGGACACCCAAATAATATTCCTATACGTGCTAAGGGGTATCTAAAGAGTGGGATAGGTTTAATAACTAACCTCACCCTAACGCGTACCCTAACCCTAACCCCTACCCTAACCCTAACGCGTACACTAAGCCTAACCCGTACCCTAAACCGAGCCCTAAACCTAACACTAGCCCTAACCCTAACCCTAACCCATACCCTACGCCCTACCCGAACCACTCCCCGACCCTGTACCCTAAGCCGTACCCTAACCCTCACCCTAACCCTAACCCTAACCCTAAGCTACCCTTGACTGCTTCTGCCTCCAGTAGATTTCCTAAGCACTTGTGTTTTAAGGAACAGGTTAAAAAGAGAATCCTAATGTGATTTCGTGATAATGGGTGTGTTCCTTATCTTCTCCTAGTTTCTAAACTCTTCTCCATGGCTGGACCCCCAAATAATATTCCTTTACGTGCTAAGGGGTATCTAGAGAGTGGGATAGGTTTAATAACTACCCTCACCCTAATGCGTACCCTAACCCTAACCGCTACCCTAACCCTAAGGAGTACCATAATCCTAACCCGTACCCTAAACCGAGCCCTAACCCTAACACTAACCCTAACCCTAACCCTAACCTATACCCTACGCCCTAACCGAACCCCTCCCCGAACCCGTACCCTAAGCCATACCCTAACCCTCACCCTAACCCTAACCCTAACCCTAAGCTACCCTTGACTGCTTCTGCCTCCAATAGATTTCCTAAGCACTAGTGTTTTAAGGAACAGGTTAAAAAGAGAATCCTAATGTGATTTCTTGATAATGGGTGTGTTCCTTATCTTCTCCTAGTTTCTAAACTCTTCCCCATGGCTGGACCCCCAAATAATATTCCTTTACGTGCTAAGGGGTATCTAGAGAGTGGGATACGTTTAATAACTACCCTCACCCTAACGCGTACCCTAACCCTATCCCCTACCCTATCCCTAACGCATACCCTAATCCTAACCCGTATCCTAAACCGAGCCCTAACCCTAACACTAGCCCTAACCCTAACCCATACCCTACGCCCTACCCTAACCCCTCCCCGAACCCGTTCCGTAAGC
Source organism: Balaenoptera acutorostrata (assembly GCF_949987535.1). Lineage (NCBI taxonomy): Eukaryota > Metazoa > Chordata > Mammalia > Artiodactyla > Balaenopteridae > Balaenoptera > Balaenoptera acutorostrata. The sequence continues at coordinate 225,811 of NW_026646613.1, forward strand.
CGTACCCTAACCCTCACCCTAACCCTAACCCTAACCCTAAGCTATCCTTGACTGCTTCTGCCTTCAATAGATTTCCTAAGCACTAGTGTTTTAAGGAACAGGTTAAAAAGAGAATCCTAATGTGATTTCTTGATAATGGGTGTGTTCCTTATCTTCTCCTAGTGTCTAAACTCTTCTCCATGGCTGGACCCCCAAATAATATTCCTTTACGTGCTAAGGGGTATCTAGAGAGTGGGATAGGTTTAATAACAAACCTCACCCTATCGCATACCCTAACCCTAAACCCTACCCTAACCCTAACGCGTACCCTAATCCTAACCCGTACCCTAAACCGAGCCCTAACCCTAACACTAACCCTAACCCTAACCCTAACCCATAGCCTACCCCCTACCCGAACCCCTCCCCGAACCCGTACCCTAAGCCGTACCCTAACCCTCACCCTAACCCTAACCCTAACCCTAAGCTACCCTTGACGGCTTCTGCCTCCAATATATTTCTTAAGCACTAGTGTTTTAAGGAACAGTTTAAAAAGAGAATCATATTGTGATTTCTTGATAAATGTTGTGTTCCTTATCTTCTCCTAGTGTCTAAACTCTTCTCCATGGCTGGACCCCCAAATAATATTCCTTTACGTGCTAAGGGGTATCTAGAGAGTGGGATAGGTTTAATAACTACACCACGCTAAAGCGTACCCTAATCCTAACCACTACCCTAACACTAACGCGTACCCTAATCCTAACCCGTACCCTAAACCGAGCCCTAACCCTAACACTAACCCTAACCCTAACCCTAACCCATACCCTACGCCCTACCCGAACCCCTCCCCGAACCCGTACCCTAAGCCGTACCCTAACCCTCACCCTAACCCTAACCCTAACCCTAAGCTACCCTTGACTGCTTCTGCCTCCAATAGATTTCCTAAGCACTAGTGTTTTAAGGAACAAGTTAAAAAGAGAATCCTAATGTGATTTCTTGATAATGGGTGTGTTCCTTATCTTCTCCTAGTGTCTAAACTCTTCTCCATGGCTGGACCCCCAAATAATATTCCTTTACGTGCTAAGGGGTATCTAGAGAGTGGGATAGGTTTAATAACTACCCTCACCCTAACGCGTACCCTAACCCTAACCCCTACCCTAACTCTAACGCGTACCCTAATCCTAACATGTACCCTAAACCGAGCCCTAACCCTAACACTAACCCTAACCCTAACCCTAACCCATACCCTACGCCCTACCCGATCCCCTCCCCGAACCCGTACCCTAAGCCATACCCTAACCCTCACCCTAACCCTAACCCTAACCCTAAGCTACCCTTGACTGCTTCTGCCTCCAATAGATTTCCTAAGCACTAGTGTTTTAAGGAACAGTTTAAAAAGAGAATCAGATTGTGATTTCTTGATAATGGGTGTGTTCCTTATCTTCTCCTAGTGTCTAAACTCTTCTCCATGGCTGGACCCCAAATAATATTCCTTTACGTGCTAAGGGGTATCTAGAGAGTGGGATAGGTTTAATAACTAACCTCACCCTCTCGCGTACCCTAACCCTAACACCTACCCTAACACTAACGCGTAACCTAATCCTAACCTGTACCCTAAACCGAGCCCTAACCCTAACCCTCACCCTAACCCTAACCCTAACCCTAAGCTACCCTTGACTGCTTCTGCCTCCAATAGATTTCCTAAGCACTAGTGCTTTAAGGAACAGTTTAAAAAGAGAATCATATTGTGATTTCTTGATAATGGGTGTGTTCCTTATCTTCTCCTAGTGTCTAAACCCTTCTCCATGGCTGGACCCCCAAATAATATTCCTTTACGTGCTAAGGGGTATCTAGAGAGTGGGATAGGTTTAATAACTACCCTCACCCTAACGCGTACACTAACCCTAACCCCTACCCTAACACTAACGCGTACCCTAATCCTAACCCGTACCCTAAACCGAGCCCTAACCCTAACCCGAACCCATAACCTACGCCCTACCCGAACCCCTCCCCGAACCCGTACCCAAAGCCGTACCCTAACCCTCACCCTAACCCTAACCCTAACCCTAAGCTACCCTTGACGGCTTCTGCCTCCAATAGATTTCCTAAGCACTAGTGCTTTAAGGAACAGGTTAAAAATAGAATCCTAATGTGATTTCTTGATAATGCGTGTGTTCCTTATCTTCTCCTCGTGTCTAAACTCTTCTCCATGGCTGGACCCCCAAATAATATTCCTTTACGTGCTAAGGGTATCTAGAGAGTGTGATAGGTTTAATAACTACCCTCACCCTAACGCGTACCCTAACCCTAACCACTACCCTAACCCTAACGCGTACCCTAATCCTAACCCGTACCCTAAACCGAGCCCTAACCCTAACACTAGCCCTAACCCTAACCCTAACCTATACCCTACGCCCTACCCGAACCCCTCCCTGAACCCGTACCCTAAGCCATACCCTAACCCTCACCCTAACCCTAACCCTAACCCTAAGCTACCCTTGACTGCTTCTGCCTCCAATAGATTTCCTAAGCACTAGTGTTTTAAGGAACAGGTTAAAAAGAGAATCCTAATGTGATTTCTTGATAATGGGTGTGTTCCTTATCTTCTCCTAGTGTCTAAACTCTTCTCCATGGCTGGACCCCCAAATAATATTCCTTTACGTGCTAAGGGGTATCTAGAGAGTGGGATAGGTTTAATAACTACCCTCACCCTAACGCGTACCCTAACCCTAACCCCTAACCTAACTCTAACGCGTACCCTAATCCTAACATGTACCCTAAACCGAGCCCTAACCCTAACACTAACCCTAACCCTAACCCTAACCCATACCCTACGCCCTACCCGATCCCCTCCCCGAACCCGTACCCTAAGCCATACCCTAACCCTCACCCTAACCCTAACCCTAACCCTAAGCTACCCTTGACTGCTTCTGCCTCCAATAGATTTCCTAAGCACTGGTGTTTTAAGGAACAGTTTAAAAAGAGAATCAGATTGTGATTTCTTGATAATGGGTGTGTTCCTTATCTTCTCCTAGTGTCTAAACTCTTCTCCATGGCTGGACCCCAAATAATATTCCTTTACGTGCTAAGGGGTATCTAGAGAGTGGGATAGGTTTAATAACTAACCTCACCCTCTCGCGTACCCTAACCCTAACACCTACCCTAACACTAACGCGTACCCTAATCCTAACCTGTACCCTAAACCGAGCCCTAACCCTAACCCTCACCCTAACCCTAACCCTAACCCTAAGCTACCCTTGACTGCTTCTGCCTCCAATAGATTTCCTAAGCACTAGTGCTTTAAGGAACAGTTTAAAAAGAGAATCATATTGTGATTTCTTGATAATGGGTGTGTTCCTTATCTTCTCCTAGTGTCTAAACCCTTCTCCATGGCTGGACCCCCAAATAATATTCCTTTACGTGCTAAGGGGTATCTAGAGAGTGGGATAGGTTTAATAACTACCCTCACCCTAACGCGTACACTAACCCTAACCCCTACCCTAACACTAACGCGTACCCTAATCCTAACCCGTACCCTAAACCGAGCCCTAACCCTAACCCGAACCCATAACCTACGCCCTACCCGAACCCCTCCCCGAACCCGTACCCAAAGCCGTACCCTAACCCTCACCCTAACCCTAACCCTAACCCTAAGCTACCCTTGACGGCTTCTGCCTCCAATAGATTTCCTAAGCACTAGTGCTTTAAGGAACAGGTTAAAAATAGAATCCTAATGTGATTTCTTGATAATGCGTGTGTTCCTTATCTTCTCCTCGTGTCTAAACTCTTCTCCATGGCTGGACCCCCAAATAATATTCCTTTACGTGCTAAGGGTATCTAGAGAGTGTGATAGGTTTAATAACTACCCTCACCCTAACGCGTACCCTAACCCTAACCACTACCCTAACCCTAACGCGTACCCTAATCCTAACCCGTACCCTAAACCGAGCCCTAACCCTAACACTAGCCCTAACCCTAACCCTAACCTATACCCTACGCCCTACCCGAACCCCTCCCTGAACCCGTACCCTAAGCCATACCCTAACCCTCACCCTAACCCTAACCCTAACCCTAAGCTACCCTTGACTGCTTCTGCCTCCAATAGATTTCCTAAGCACTAGTGTTTTAAGGAACAGGTTAAAAAGAGAATCCTAATGTGATTTCTTGATAATGGGTGTGTTCCTTATCTTCTCCTAGTGTCTAAACTCTTCTCCATGGCTGGACCCCCAAATAATATTCCTTTACGTGCTAAGGGGTATCTAGAGAGTGGGATAGGTTTAATAACTACCCTCACCCTAACGCGTACCCTAACCCTAACCCCTACCCTAACTCTAACGCGTACCCTAATCCTAACATGTACCCTAAACCGAGCCCTAACCCTAACACTAACCCTAACCCTAACCCTAACCCATACCCTACGCCCTACCCGATCCCCTCCCCGAACCCGTACCCTAAGCCATACCCTAACCCTCACCCTAACCCTAACCCTAACCCTAAGCTACCCTTGACTGCTTCTGCCTCCAATAGATTTCCTAAGCACTAGTGTTTTAAGGAACAGTTTAAAAAGAGAATCAGATTGTGATTTCTTGATAATCGGTGTGTTCCTTATCTTCTCCTAGTGTCTAAACTCTTCTCCATGGCTGGACCCCAAATAATATTCCTTTACGTGCTAAGGGGTATCTAGAGAGTGGGATAGGTTTAATAACTAACCTCACCCTCTCGCGTACCCTAACCCTAACACCTACCCTAACACTAACGCGTACCCTAATCCTAACCTGTACCCTAAACCGAGCCCTAACCCTAACCCTCACCCTAACCCTAACCCTAACCCTAAGCTACCCTTGACTGCTTCTGCCTCCAATAGATTTCCTAAGCACTAGTGCTTTAAGGAACAGTTTAAAAAGAGAATCATATTGTGATTTCTTGATAATGGGTGTGTTCCTTATCTTCTCCTAGTGTCTAAACCCTTCTCCATGGCTGGACCCCCAAATAATATTCCTTTACGTGCTAAGGGGTATCTAGAGAGTGGGATAGGTTTAATAACTACCCTCACCCTAACGCGTACACTAACCCTAACCCCTATCCTAACACTAACGCGTACCCTAATCCTAACCCGTACCCTAAACCGAGCCCTAACCCTAACCCGAACCCATAACCTACGCCCTACCCGAACCCCTCCCCGAACCCGTACCCAAAGCCGTACCCTAACCCTCACCCTAACCCTAACCCTAACCCTAAGCTACCCTTGACGGCGTCTGCCTCCAATAGATTTCCGAAGCACTAGTGTTTTAAGGAACTGGTTAAAAAGAGAATCCTAATGTGATTTCTTGATAATGGGTGTGTTCCTTATCTTCTCCTAGTGTCTAAACTCTTCTCCATGGCTGGACCCCCAAATAATATTCCTTTACGTGCTAAGGGGTACCTAGAGTGTGGGATAGGTTTAATAACTACCCTCACCCTAACGCGTACCCTAACCCTAACCCCTACCCTAACCCTAACGCGTACCCTAATCCTAACCCGTACCCTAAACCGAGCCCTAACCCTAACACGAACCCTAACCCTAACCCTAACCCATACCCTACGCCCTACCCGAACCCCTCCCTGAACTCGTACCCTAAGCCGTACCCTAACCCTCACCCTAACCCTAACCCTAACCCTAAGCTACCCTTGACGGCTTCTGCATCCAATAGATTTCCTAAGCACTAGTGTTTTAAGGAACAGGTTAAAAAGAGAATCCTAATGTGATTTCTTGATAATGGGTGTGTTCCTTATCTTCTCCTCGTGTCTAAACTCTTCTCCATGGCTGGACCCCCAAATAATATTCCTTTACGTGCTAAGGGGTATCTAGAGAGTGGGATAGGTTTAATAACTACCCTCACCCTAACGCGTACCCTAACCCTAACCCCTACCCTAACCCTAACGAGTACCCTAATCCTAACCCGTACCCTAAACCGAGCCCTAACCCTAACACTAGCCCTAACCCTAACCCTACCCTAAACCCTACGCCCTACCCGAACCCCTCCCCGAACCCGTACCCTAAGCCGTACCCTAACCCTCACCCTAACCCTAACCCTAACCCTAAGCTACCCTTGACTGCTTCTGCCTCCAATAGATTTCCTAAGCACTAGTGTTTTAAGAAACAGTTTAAAAAGAGAATCATATTGTGATTTCTTGATAATGGGTGTGTTCCTTATCTTCTCCTAATGTCTAAACTCTTCTCCATGGCTGGACCCCCAAATAATATTCCTTTACGTGCTAAGGGGTATCTAGAGAGTGGGATAGGTTTAATAACTACCCTCACCCTAAAGCGTACCCTAACCCTAACCCCTACCCTAACCCTAACGCGTACCCTAATCCTAACCCGTACCCTAAACCGAGCCCTAACCCTAACACTAACCCTAACCCTAACCCTAACCCATACCCTACGCCCTACCCGAACCCCTCCCCGAACCCGTACCCTAAGCCGTACCCTAACCCTCACCCTAACCCTAACCCTAACCCTAAGCTACCCTTGACTGCTTCTGCCTCCAATAGATTTCCTAAGCACAAGTCTTTTAAGGAACAGTTTAAAAAGAGAATCATATTGTGATTTCTTGATAATGGGTGTGTTCCTGATCTTCTCCTAGTGTCTAAACCCTTCTCCATGGCTGGACCCCCAAATAATATTCCTTTACGTGCTAAGGGGTATCTAGAGAGTGGGATAGGTTTAATAACTACCCTCACCCTAAAGCGTACCCTAACCCTAACCCCTACCCTAACACTAACGCGTACCCTAATCCTAACCCGTACCCTAAACCGAGCCCTAACCCTAACCCTAACCCATACCCAACGCCCTACCCGAACCCCTCCCCGAACCCGTACCCAAAGCCGTACCCTAACCCTCTCCCTAACCCTAACCCTAACCCTAAGCTACCCTTGACGGCTTCTGCCTCCAATAGATTTCCTAAGCAGTAGTGCTTTAAGGAACAGGTTAAAAATAGAATCCTAATGTGATTTCTTGATAATGCGTGTGTTCCTTATCTTCTCCTCGAGTCTAAACTCTTCTCCATGGCTTGACCCCCAAATAATATTCCTTTACGTGCTAAGGGTATCTAGAGAGTGTGATAGGTTTAATAACTACCCTCACCCTAACGCGTACCCTAACCCTAACCACTACCCTAACCCTAACGCGTACCCTAATCCTAACCCGTACCCTAAACCGAGCCCTAACCCTAACACTAGCCCTAACCCTAACCCTAACCTATACCCTACGCCCTACCCGAACCCCTCCCCGAACCCGTAACCTAAGCCATACCCTAACCCTCACCCTAACCCTAACCCTAACCCTAAACTACCCTTGACTGCTTCTGCCTCCAATAGATTTCCTAAGCACTAGTGTTTTAAGGAACAGGTTAAAAAGGGAATCCTAATGTGATTTCTTGATAATGGGTGTGTTCCTTATCTTCTCCTAGTGTCTAAACTCTTCTCCATGGCTGGACCCCAAATAATATTCCTTTACGTGCTAAGGGGTATCTAGAGAGTGGGATAGGTTTAATAACTAACCTCACCCTCTCGCGTACCCTAACCCTAACACCTACCCTAACACTAACGCGTACCCTAATCCTAACCTGTACCCTAAACCGAGCCCTAACCCTAACCCTCACCCTAACCCTAACCCTAACCCTAAGCTACCCTTGACTGCTTCTGCCTCCAATAGATTTCCTAAGCACTAGTGTTTTAAGGAACAGGTTAAAAAGAGAATACTAATGTGATTTCTTGATAATGGGTGTGTTCCTTATCTTCTCCTCGTGTCTAAACTCTTCTCCATGGCTGGACCCCCAAATAATATTCCTTTACGTGCTAAGGGGTATCTAGAGAGTGGGATAGGTTTAATAACTACCCTCACCCTTAAGCGTACCCTAACCCTAACCACTACCCTAACAGTAACGCGTACCCTAATCCTAACCCGTATCCTAAACCGAGCCCTAACCCTAACACTAACCCTTACCCTAACCCTAACCCATACCCTACGCCCTACCCGAACCCCTCCCCGAACCCGTACCCTAAGCCGTACCCTAACCCTCACCCTAACCCTAACCCTAACCCTAAGCTACCCTTGACGGCTTCTGCCTCCAATAGATTTCCTAAGCACTAGTGCTTTAAGGAACAGTTTAAAAAGAGAATCATATTGTGATTTCTTGATAATGGGTGTGTTCCTTATCTTTTCCTAGTGTCTAAACCCTTCTCCATGGCTGGACCCCCAAATAATATTCCTTTACGTGCTAAGGGGTATCTAGAGAGTGGGATAGGTTTAATAACTACCCTCACCCTAACGCGTACACTAACCCTAACCCCTACCCTAACACTAACGCGTACCCTAATCCTAACCCGTACCCTAAACCGAGCCCTAAACCTAACCCGAACCCATAACCTACGCCCTACCCGAACCCCTCCCCGAACCCGTACCCAAAGCCGTACCCTAACCCTCACCCTAACCCTAACCCTAACCCTAAGCTACCCTTGACGGCTTCTGCCTCCAATAGATTTCCTAAGCACTAGTGCTTTAAGGAACAGGTTAAAAATAGAATCCTAATGTGATTTCTTGATAATGCGTGTGTTCCTTATCTTCTCCTCGTGTCTAAACTCTTCTCCATGGCTGGACCCCCAAATAATATTCCTTTACGTGCTAAGGGTATCTAGAGAGTGTGATAGGTTTAATAACTACCCTCACCCTAACGCGTACCCTAACCCTAACCACTACCCTAACCCTAACGCGTACCCTAATCCTAACCCGTACCCTAAACCGAGCCCTAACCCTAACACTAGCCCTAACCCTAACCCTAACCTATACCCTACGCCCTACCCGAACCCCTCCCTGAACCCGTACCCTAAGCCATACCCTAACCCTCACCCTAACCCTAACCCTAACCCTAAGCTACCCTTGACTGCTTCTGCCTCCAATAGATTTCCTAAGCACTAATGTTTTAAGGAACAGGTTAAAAAGAGAATCCTAATGTGATTTCTTGATAATGGGTGTGTTCCTTATCTTCTCCTAGTGTCTAAACTCTTCTCCATGGCTGGACCCCCAAATAATATTCCTTTACGTGCTAAGGGGTATCTAGAGAGTGGGATAGGTTTAATAACAAACCTCACCCTAACGCGTACCCTAACCCTAACCCCTACCCTAACCCTAACGCATACCCTAATCCTAACCCGTACCCTAAACCGAGCCCTAACCCTAACACTAGCCCTAACCCTAACCCTAACCCATACCGTACACCCTACCCGAACCCCTCCCCGAACCCGTACCGTAAGCCGTACCCTAACCCTCACCCTAACCCTAACCCTAACCCTAAGCTATCCTTAACTGCTTCTGCCTCCAATAGATTTCCTAAGGACTAGTGTTTTAAGGAACAGGTTAAAAAGAGAATCATATTGTGATTTCTTGATAATGGGTGTGTTCCTTATCTTCTCCTAGTGTCTAAACTCTTCTCCATGGCTGGACCCCCAAATAATATTCCTTTACGTGCTAAGGGGTATCTAGAGAGTGGGATAGGTTTAATAAATACACCACGCTAATGCGTACCCTAATCCTAACCACTACCCTAACACTAACGCGTACCCTAATACTAACCCGTACCCTAAACCGAGCCCTAACCCTAACACTAACCCAAACCCTAACCCTAACCCATACCCTACGCCCTACCCGAACCCCTCCCCGAACCCGTACCCTAAGCCGTACCCTAACCCTCACCCTAACCCTAACCCTAACCCTAAGCTACCCTTGACTGCTTCTGCCTCCAATAGATTTCCTAAGCACTAGTGTTTTAAGGAACAGGTTAAAAAGAGAATCCTAATGTGATTTCTTGATAATGGGTGTGTTCCTTATCTTCTCCTAGTGTTTAAACTCTTCTCCATGGCTGGACCCCCAAATAATATTCCTTTACGTGCTAAGGGGTATCTCGAGAGTGGGATAGGTTTAATAACTACCCTCACCCTAACGCGTACCCTAACCCTAACCCCTACCCTAACTCTAACGCGTACCCTAATCCTAACATGTACCCTAAACCGAGCCCTAACCCTAACCCTAACCCTAACCCATACCCTACGACATACCCGATCCCCTCCCCGAACCCGTACCCTAAGCCATACCCTAACCCTCACCCTAACACTAACCCTAACCCTAAGCTACCCTTGACGGCGTCTGCCTCCAATAGATTTCCGAAGCACTAGTGTTTTAAGGAACTGGTTAAAAAGAGAATCCTAATGTGATTTCTTGATAATGGGTGTGTTCCTTATCTTCTCCTAGTGTCTAAACTCTTCTCCATGGCTGGACCCCCAAATAATATTCCTTTACGTGCTAAGGGGTACCTAGAGTGTGGGATAGGTTTAATAACTACCCTCACCCTAACGCGTACCCTAACCCTAACCCCTACCCTAACCCTAACGCGTACCCTAATCCTAACCCGTACCCTAAACCGAGCCCTAACCCTAACACTAACCCTAACCCTAACCCTAACCCATACCCTACGCCCTACCCGAACCCCTCCCTGAACTCGTACCCTAAGCCGTACCCTAACCCTCACCCTAACCCTAACCCTAACCCTAAGCTACCCTTGACGGCTTCTGCATCTAATAGATTTCCTAAGCACTAGTGTTTTAAGGAACAGGTTAAAAAGAGAATCCTAATGTGATTTCTTAATAATGGGTGTGTTCCTTATCTTCTCCTCGTGTCTAAACTCTTCTCCATGGCTGGACCCCCAAATAATATTCCTTTACGTGCTAAGTGGTATCTAGAGAGTGGGATAGGTTTAATAACTACCCTCACCCTAACGCGTACCCTAACCCTAACCCCTACCCTAACCCTAACGAGTACCCTAATCCTAACCCGTACCCTAAACGGAGCCCTAACCCTAACACTAGCCCTAACCCTAACCCTAACCTAAACCCTACGCCCTACCCAAACCCCTCCCCGAACCCGTACCCTAAGCCGTACCCTAACCCTCACCCTAACCCTAACCCTAACCCTAAGCTACCCTTGACTGCTTCTGCCTCCAATAGATTTCCTAAGCACAAGTGTTTTAAGAAACATTTTAAAAAGAGAATCATATTGTGATTTCTTGATAATGGGTGTGTTCCTTATCTTCTCCTAGTGTCTAAACTCTTCTCCATGGCTGGACCCCCAAATAATATTCCTTTACGTGCTAAGGGGTATCTAGAGAGTGGGATAGGTTTAATAACTACCCTCACCCTAAAGCGTACCCTAACCCTAACCCCTACCCTAACCCTAACGCGTACTCTAATCCTAACCCGTACCCTAAACCGAGCCGTAACCTTAACACTAACCCTAACCCTAACCCTAACCCATACCCTACGCCCTACCCGAACCCCTCCCCGAACCCGTACCCTAAGCCGTACCCTAACCCTCACCCTAACCCTAACCCTAACCCTAAGCTACCCTTGACTGCTTCTGCCTCCAATAGATTTCCTAAGCACAAGTGTTTTAAGGAACAGTTTAAAAAGAGAATCATATTGTGATTTCTTGATAATGGGTGTGTTCCTGATCTTCTCCTAGTGTCTAAACCCTTCTCCATGGCTGGACCCCCAAATAATATTCCTTTACGTGCTAAGGGGTATCTAGAGAGTGGGATAGGTTTAATAACTACCCTCACCCTAAAGCGTACCCTAACCCTAACCCCTACCCTAACCCTAACGCGTACCCTAATCCTAACCCGTACCCTAAACCGAGCCCTAACCCTAACACTAACCCTAACCCTAACCCTAACCCATACCCTACGCCCTACCCGAACCCCTCCCCGAACCCGTACCCTAAGCCGTACCCTAACCCTCACCCTAACCCTAACCCTAACCCTAAGCTACCCTTGACTGCTTCTGCCTCCAATAGATTTCCTAAGCACAAGTCTTTTAAGGAACAGTTTAAAAAGAGAATCATATTGTGATTTCTTGATAATGGGTGTGTTCCTGATCTTCTCCTAGTGTCTAAACCCTTCTCCATGGCTGGACCCCCAAATAATATTCCTTTACGTGCTAAGGGGTATCTAGAGAGTGGGATAGGTTTAATAACTACCCTCACCCTAAAGCGTACCCTAACCCTAACCCCTACCCTAACACTAACGCGTAACCTAATCCTAACCCGTACCCTAAACCGAGCCCTATCCCTAACCCTAACCCATACCCAACGCCCTACCCGAACCCCTCCCCGAACCCGTACCCAAAGCCGTACCCTAACCCTCTCCCTAACCCTAACCCTAACCCTAAGCTACCCTTGACGGCTTCTGCCTCCAATAGATTTCCTAAGCAGTAGTGCTTTAAGGAACAGGTTAAAAATAGAATCCTAATGTGATTTCTTGATAATGCGTGTGTTCCTTATCTTCTCCTCGAGTCTAAACTCTTCTCCATGGCTTGACCCCCAAATAATATTCCTTTACGTGCTAAGGGTATCTAGAGAGTGTGATAGGTTTAATAACTACCCTCACCCTAACGCGTACCCTAACCCTAACCACTACCCTAACCCTAACGCGTACCCTAATCCTAACCCGTACCCTAAACCGAGCCCTAACCCTAACACTAGCCCTAACCCTAACCCTAACCTATACCCTACGCCCTACCCGAACCCCTCCCCGAACCCGTAACCTAAGCCATACCCTAACCCTCACCCTAACCCTAACCCTAACCCTAAACTACCCTTGACTGCTTCTGCCTCCAATAGATTTCCTAAGCACTAGTGTTTTAAGGAACAGGTTAAAAAGGGAATCCTAATGTGATTTCTTGATAATGGGTGTGTTCCTTATCTTCTCCTAGTGTCTAAACTCTTCTCCATGGCTGGACCCCAAATAATATTCCTTTACGTGCTAAGGGGTATCTAGAGAGTGGGATAGGTTTAATAACTAACCTCACCCTCTCGCGTACCCTAACCCTAACACCTACCCTAACACTAACGCGTACCCTAATCCTAACCTGTACCCTAAACCGAGCCCTAACCCTAACCCTCACCCTAACCCTAACCCTAACCCTAAGCTACCCTTGACTGCTTCTGCCTCCAATAGATTTCCTAAGCACTAGTGTTTTAAGGAACAGGTTAAAAAGAGAATACTAATGTGATTTCTTGATAATGGGTGTGTTCCTTATCTTCTCCTCGTGTCTAAACTCTTCTCCATGGCTGGACCCCCAAATAATATTCCTTTACGTGCTAAGGGGTATCTAGAGAGTGGGATAGGTTTAATAACTACCCTCACCCTTAAGCGTACCCTAACCCTAACCACTACCCTAACAGTAACGCGTACCCTAATCCTAACCCGTATCCTAAACCGAGCCCTAACCCTAACACTAACCCTTACCCTAACCCTAACCCATACCCTACGCCCTACCCGAACCCCTCCCCGAACCCGTACCCTAAGCCGTACCCTAACCCTCACCCTAACCCTAACCCTAACCCTAAGCTACCCTTGACGGCTTCTGCCTCCAATAGATTTCCTAAGCACTAGTGCTTTAAGGAACAGTTTAAAAAGAGAATCATATTGTGATTTCTTGATAATGGGTGTGTTCCTTATCTTTTCCTAGTGTCTAAACCCTTCTCCATGGCTGGACCCCCAAATAATATTCCTTTACGTGCTAAGGGGTATCTAGAGAGTGGGATAGGTTTAATAACTACCCTCACCCTAACGCGTACACTAACCCTAACCCCTACCCTAACACTAACGCGTACCCTAATCCTAACCCGTACCCTAAACCGAGCCCTAAACCTAACCCGAACCCATAACCTACGCCCTACCCGAACCCCTCCCCGAACCCGTACCCAAAGCCGTACCCTAACCCTCACCCTAACCCTAACCCTAACCCTAAGCTACCCTTGACGGCTTCTGCCTCCAATAGATTTCCTAAGCACTAGTGCTTTAAGGAACAGGTTAAAAATAGAATCCTAATGTGATTTCTTGATAATGCGTGTGTTCCTTATCTTCTCCTCGTGTCTAAACTCTTCTCCATGGCTGGACCCCCAAATAATATTCCTTTACGTGCTAAGGGTATCTAGAGAGTGTGATAGGTTTAATAACTACCCTCACCCTAACGCGTACCCTAACCCTAACCACTACCCTAACCCTAACGCGTACCCTAATCCTAACCCGTACCCTAAACCGAGCCCTAACCCTAACACTAGCCCTAACCCTAACCCTAACCTATACCCTACGCCCTACCCGAACCCCTCCCTGAACCCGTACCCTAAGCCATACCCTAACCCTCACCCTAACCCTAACCCTAACCCTAAGCTACCCTTGACTGCTTCTGCCTCCAATAGATTTCCTAAGCACTAGTGTTTTAAGGAACAGGTTAAAAAGAGAATCCTAATGTGATTTCTTGATAATGGGTGTGTTCCTTATCTTCTCCTAGTGTCTAAACTCTTCTCCATGGCTGGACCCCCAAATAATATTCCTTTACGTGCTAAGGGGTATCTAGAGAGTGGGATAGGTTTAATAACAAACCTCACCCTAACGCGTACCCTAACCCTAACCCCTACCCTAACCCTAACGCATACCCTAATCCTAACCCGTACCCTAAACCGAGCCCTAACCCTAACACTAGCCCTAACCCTAACCCTAACCCATACCGTACACCCTACCCGAACCCCTCCCCGAACCCGTACCGTAAGCCGTACCCTAACCCTCACCCTAACCCTAACCCTAACCCTAAGCTATCCTTAACTGCTTCTGCCTCCAATAGATTTCCTAAGGACTAGTGTTTTAAGGAACAGGTTAAAAAGAGAATCATATTGTGATTTCTTGATAATGGGTGTGTTCCTTATCTTCTCCTAGTGTCTAAACTCTTCTCCATGGCTGGACCCCCAAATAATATTCCTTTACGTGCTAAGGGGTATCTAGAGAGTGGGATAGGTTTAATAAATACACCACGCTAATGCGTACCCTAATCCTAACCACTACCCTAACACTAACGCGTACCCTAATACTAACCCGTACCCTAAACCGAGCCCTAACCCTAACACTAACCCAAACCCTAACCCTAACCCATACCCTACGCCCTACCCGAACCCCTCCCCGAACCCGTACCCTAAGCCGTACCCTAACCCTCACCCTAACCCTAACCCTAACCCTAAGCTACCCTTGACTGCTTCTGCCTCCAATAGATTTCCTAAGCACTAGTGTTTTAAGGAACAGGTTAAAAAGAGAATCCTAATGTGATTTCTTGATAATGGGTGTGTTCCTTATCTTCTCCTAGTGTTTAAACTCTTCTCCATGGCTGGACCCCCAAATAATATTCCTTTACGTGCTAAGGGGTATCTCGAGAGTGGGATAGGTTTAATAACTACCCTCACCCTAACGCGTACCCTAACCCTAACCCCTACCCTAACTCTAACGCGTACCCTAATCCTAACATGTACCCTAAACCGAGCCCTAACCCTAACCCTAACCCTAACCCATACCCTACGACATACCCGATCCCCTCCCCGAACCCGTACCCTAAGCCATACCCTAACCCTCACCCTAACACTAACCCTAACCCTAAGCTACCCTTGACGGCGTCTGCCTCCAATAGATTTCCGAAGCACTAGTGTTTTAAGGAACTGGTTAAAAAGAGAATCCTAATGTGATTTCTTGATAATGGGTGTGTTCCTTATCTTCTCCTAGTGTCTAAACTCTTCTCCATGGCTGGACCCCCAAATAATATTCCTTTACGTGCTAAGGGGTACCTAGAGTGTGGGATAGGTTTAATAACTACCCTCACCCTAACGCGTACCCTAACCCTAACCCCTACCCTAACCCTAACGCGTACCCTAATCCTAACCCGTACCCTAAACCGAGCCCTAACCCTAACACTAACCCTAACCCTAACCCTAACCCATACCCTACGCCCTACCCGAACCCCTCCCTGAACTCGTACCCTAAGCCGTACCCTAACCCTCACCCTAACCCTAACCCTAACCCTAAGCTACCCTTGACGGCTTCTGCATCTAATAGATTTCCTAAGCACTAGTGTTTTAAGGAACAGGTTAAAAAGAGAATCCTAATGTGATTTCTTAATAATGGGTGTGTTCCTTATCTTCTCCTCGTGTCTAAACTCTTCTCCATGGCTGGACCCCCAAATAATATTCCTTTACGTGCTAAGTGGTATCTAGAGAGTGGGATAGGTTTAATAACTACCCTCACCCTAACGCGTACCCTAACCCTAACCCCTACCCTAACCCTAACGAGTACCCTAATCCTAACCCGTACCCTAAACGGAGCCCTAACCCTAACACTAGCCCTAACCCTAACCCTAACCTAAACCCTACGCCCTACCCAAACCCCTCCCCGAACCCGTACCCTAAGCCGTACCCTAACCCTCACCCTAACCCTAACCCTAACCCTAAGCTACCCTTGACTGCTTCTGCCTCCAATAGATTTCCTAAGCACAAGTGTTTTAAGAAACATTTTAAAAAGAGAATCATATTGTGATTTCTTGATAATGGGTGTGTTCCTTATCTTCTCCTAGTGTCTAAACTCTTCTCCATGGCTGGACCCCCAAATAATATTCCTTTACGTGCTAAGGGGTATCTAGAGAGTGGGATAGGTTTAATAACTACCCTCACCCTAAAGCGTACCCTAACCCTAACCCCTACCCTAACCCTAACGCGTACTCTAATCCTAACCCGTACCCTAAACCGAGCCGTAACCTTAACACTAACCCTAACCCTAACCCTAACCCATACCCTACGCCCTACCCGAACCCCTCCCCGAACCCGTACCCTAAGCCGTACCCTAACCCTCACCCTAACCCTAACCCTAACCCTAAGCTACCCTTGACTGCTTCTGCCTCCAATAGATTTCCTAAGCACAAGTGTTTTAAGGAACAGTTTAAAAAGAGAATCATATTGTGATTTCTTGATAATGGGTGTGTTCCTGATCTTCTCCTAGTGTCTAAACCCTTCTCCATGGCTGGACCCCCAAATAATATTCCTTTACGTGCTAAGGGGTATCTAGAGAGTGGGATAGGTTTAATAACTACCCTCACCCTAAAGCGTACCCTAACCCTAACCCCTACCCTAACACTAACGCGTACCCTAATCCTAACCCGTACCCTAAACCGAGCCCTAACCCTAACCCTAACCCATACCCAACGCCCTACCCGAACCCCTCCCCGAACCCGTACCCAAAGCCGTACCCTAACCCTCTCCCTAACCCTAACCCTAACCCTAAGCTACCCTTGACGGCTTCTGCCTCCAATAGATTTCCTAAGCACTAGTGCTTTAAGGAACAGGTTAAAAATAGAATCCTAATGTGATTTCTTGATAATGCGTGTGTTCCTTATCTTCTCCTCGTGTCTAAACTCTTCTCCATGGCTTGACCCCCAAATAATATTCCTTTACGTGCTAAGGGTATCTAGAGAGTGTGATAGGTTTAATAACTACCCTCACCCTAACGCGTACCCTAACCCTAACCACTACCCTAACCCTAACGCGTACCCTAATCCTAACCCGTACCCTAAACCGAGCCCTAACCCTAACACTAGCCCTAACCCTAACCCTAACCTATACCCTACGCCCTACCCGAACCCCTCCCCGAACCCGTAACCTAAGCCCTACCCTAACCCTCACCCTAACCCTAACCCTAACCCTAAACTACCCTTGACTGCTTCTGCCTCCAATAGATTTCCTAAGCACTAGTGTTTTAAGGAACAGGTTAAAAAGGGAATCCTAATGTGATTTCTTGATAATGGGTGTGTTCCTTATCTTCTCCTAGTGTCTAAACTCTTCTCCATGGCTGGACCCCAAATAATATTCCTTTACGTGCTAAGGGGTATCTAGAGAGTGGGATAGGTTTAATAACTAACCTCACCCTCTCGCGTACCCTAACCCTAACACCTACCCTAACACTAACGCGTACCCTAATCCTAACCTGTACCCTAAACCGAGCCCTAACCCTAACCCTCACCCTAACCCTAACCCTAACCCTAAGCTACCCTTGACTGCTTCTGCCTCCAATAGATTTCCTAAGCACTAGTGTTTTAAGGAACAGGTTAAAAAGAGAATACTAATGTGATTTCTTGATAATGGGTGTGTTCCTTATCTTCTCCTCGTGTCTAAACTCTTCTCCATGGCTGGACCCCCAAATAATATTCCTTTACGTGCTAAGGGGTATCTAGAGAGTGGGATAGGTTTAATAACTACCCTCACCCTTAAGCGTACCCTAACCCTAACCACTACCCTAACAGTAACGCGTACCCTAATCCTAACCCGTATCCTAAACCGAGCCCTAACCCTAACACTAACCCTTACCCTAACCCTAACCCATACCCTACGCCCTACCCGAACCCCTCCCCGAACCCGTACCCTAAGCCGTACCCTAACCCTCACCCTAACCCTAACCCTAACCCTAAGCTACCCTTGACGGCTTCTGCCTCCAATAGATTTCCTAAGCACTAGTGCTTTAAGGAACAGTTTAAAAAGAGAATCATATTGTGATTTCTTGATAATGGGTGTGTTCCTTATCTTTTCCTAGTGTCTAAACCCTTCTCCATGGCTGGACCCCCAAATAATATTCCTTTACGTGCTAAGGGGTATCTAGAGAGTGGGATAGGTTTAATAACTACCCTCACCCTAACGCGTACACTAACCCTAACCCCTACCCTAACACTAACGCGTACCCTAATCCTAACCCGTACCCTAAACCGAGCCCTAACCCTAACCCGAACCCATAACCTACGCCCTACCCGAACCCCTCCCCGAACCCGTACCCAAAGCCGTACCCTAACCCTCACCCTAACCCTAACCCTAACCCTAAGCTACCCTTGACGGCTTCTGCCTCCAATAGATTTCCTAAGCACTAGTGCTTTAAGGAACAGGTTAAAAATAGAATCCTAATGTGATTTCTTGATAATGCGTGTGTTCCTTATCTTCTCCTCGTGTCTAAACTCTTCTCCATGGCTGGACCCCCAAATAATATTCCTTTACGTGCTAAGGGTATCTAGAGAGTGTGATAGGTTTAATAACTACCCTCACCCTAACGCGTACCCTAACCCTAACGCGTACCCTAACCCTAACGCGTACCCTAATCCTAACCCGTACCCTAAACCGAGCCCTAACCCTAACACTAGCCCTAACCCTAACCCTAACCTATACCCTACGCCCTACCCGAACCCCTCCCTGAACCCGTACCCTAAGCCATACCCTAACCCTCACCCTAACCCTAACCCTAACCCTAAGCTACCCTTGACTGCTTCTGCCTCCAATAGATTTCCTAAGCACTAGTGTTTTAAGGAACAGGTTAAAAAGAGAATCCTAATGTGATTTCTTGATAATGGGTGTGTTCCTTATCTTCTCCTAGTGTCTAAACTCTTCTCCATGGCTGGACCCCCAAATAATATTCCTTTACGTGCTAAGGGGTATCTAGAGAGTGGGATAGGTTTAATAACAAACCTCACCCTAACGCGTACCCTAACCCTAACCCCTACCCTAACCCTAACACATACCCTAATCCTAACCCGTACCCTAAACCGAGCCCTAACCCTAACACTAGCCCTAACCCTAACCCTAACCCATACCGTACACCCTACCCGAACCCCTCCCCGAACCCGTACCGTAAGCCGTACCCTAACCCTCACCCTAACCCTAACCCTAACCCTAAGCTATCCTTAACTGCTTCTGCCTCCAATAGATTTCCTAAGGACTAGTGTTTTAAGGAACAGGTTAAAAAGAGAATCATATTGTGATTTCTTGATAATGGGTGTGTTCCTTATCTTCTCCTAGTGTCTAAACTCTTCTCCATGGCTGGACCACCAAATAATATTCCTTTACGTGCTAAGGGGTATCTAGAGAGTGGGATAGGTTTAATAAATACACCACGCTAATGCGTACCCTAATCCTAACCACTACCCTAACACTAACGCGTACCCTAATACTAACCCGTACCCTAAACCGAGCCCTAACCCTAACACTAACCCAAACCCTAACCCTAACCCATACCCTACGCCCTACCCGAACCCCTCCCCGAACCCGTACCCTAAGCCGTACCCTAACCCTCACCCTAACCCTAACCCTAACCCTAAGCTACCCTTGACTGCTTCTGCCTCCAATAGATTTCCTAAGCACTAGTGTTTTAAGGAACAGGTTAAAAAGAGAATCCTAATGTGATTTCTTGATAATGGGTGTGTTCCTTATCTTCTCCTAGTGTTTAAACTCTTCTCCATGGCTGGACCCCCAAATAATATTCCTTTACGTGCTAAGGGGTATCTCGAGAGTGGGATAGGTTTAATAACTACCCTCACCCTAACGCGTACCCTAACCCTAACCCCTACCCTAACTCTAACGCGTACCCTAATCCTAACATGTACCCTAAACCGAGCCCTAACCCTAACCCTAACCCTAACCCATACCCTACGACATACCCGATCCCCTCCCCGAACCCGTACCCTAAGCCATACCCTAACCCTCACCCTAACACTAACCCTAACCCTAAGCTACCCTTGACGGCGTCTGCCTCCAATAGATTTCCGAAGCACTAGTGTTTTAAGGAACTGGTTAAAAAGAGAATCCTAATGTGATTTCTTGATAATGGGTGTGTTCCTTATCTTCTCCTAGTGTCTAAACTCTTCTCCATGGCTGGACCCCCAAATAATATTCCTTTACGTGCTAAGGGGTACCTAGAGTGTGGGATAGGTTTAATAACTACCCTCACCCTAACGCGTACCCTAACCCTAACCCCTACCCTAACCCTAACGCGTACCCTAATCCTAACCCGTACCCTAAACCGAGCCCTAACCCTAACACTAACCCTAACCCTAACCCTAACCCATACCCTACGCCCTACCCAAACCCCTCCCTGAACTCGTACCCTAAGCCGTACCCTAACCCTCACCCTAACCCTAACCCTAACCCTAAGCTACCCTTGACGGCTTCTGCATCTAATAGATTTCCTAAGCACTAGTGTTTTAAGGAACAGGTTAAAAAGAGAATCCTAATGTGATTTCTTGATAATGGGTGTGTTCCTTATCTTCTCCTCGTGTCTAAACTCTTCTCCATGGCTGGACCCCCAAATAATATTCCTTTACGTGCTAAGTGGTATCTAGAGATTGGGATAGGTTTAATAACTACCCTCACCCTAACGCGTACCCTAACCCTAACCCCTACCCTAACCCTAACGAGTACCCTAATCCTAACCCGTACCCTAAACGGAGCCCTAACCCTAACACTAGCCCTAACCCTAACCCTAACCTAAACCCTACGCCCTACCCAAACCCCTCCCCGAACCCGTACCCTAAGCCGTACCCTAACCCTCACCCTAACCCTAACCCTAACCCTAAGCTACCCTTGACTGCTTCTGCCTCCAATAGATTTCCTAAGCACTAGTGTTTTAAGAAACATTTTAAAAAGAGAATCATATTGTGATTTCTTGATAATGCGTGTGTTCCTTATCTTCTCCCCGTGTCTAAACTCTTCTCCATGGCTGGACCCCCAAATAATATTCCTTTACGTGCTAAGGGTATCTAGAGAGTGTGATAGGTTTAATAACTACCCTCACCCTAACGCGTACCCTAACCCTAACCACTACCCTAACCCTAACGCGTACCCTAATCCTAACCCGTACCCTAAACCGAGCCCTAACCCTAACACTAGCCCTAACCCTAACCCTAACCTATACCCTACGCCCTACCCGAACCCCTCCCCGGACCCGTACCCTAAGCCATACCCTAACCCTCACCCTAACCCTAACCCTAACCCTAAACTACCCTTGACTGCTTCTGCCTCCAATAGATTTCCTAAGCACTAGTGTTTTAAGGAACAGGTTAAAAAGAGAATCCTAATGTGATTTCTTGATAATGGGTGTGTTCCTTATCTTCTCCTAGTGTCTAAACTCTTCTCCATGGCTGGACCCCCAAATAATATTCCTTTACGTGCTAAGGGGTATCTAGAGAGTGGGATAGGTTTAATAACTACCCTCACCCTAACGCGTACCCTAACCCTAACCCCTACCCTAACCCTAACGCATACCCTAATCCTAACCCGTACCCTAAACCGAGCCCTAACCCTAACACTAGCCCTAACCCTAACCCTAACCTAAACCCTACGCCCTACCCGAACCCCTCCCCGAACCCGTACCCTAAGCCGTACCCTAACCCTCACCCTAACCCTAACCCTAACCCTAAGCTACCCTTGACTGCTTCTGCCTCCAATAGATTTCCTAAGCACTAGTGTTTTAAGAAACAGTTTAAAAAGAGAATCATATTGTGATTTCTTGATAATGGGTGTGTTCCTTATCTTCTCCTAGTGTCTAAACTCTTCTCCATGGCTGGACCCCCAAATAATATTCCTTTACGTGCTAAGGGGTATCTAGAGAGTGGGATAGGTTTAATAACTACCCTCACCCTAAAGCGTACCCTAACCCTAACCCCTACCCTAACCCTAACGCGTACCCTAATCCTAACCCGTACCCTAAACCGAGCCCTAACCCTAACACTAACCCTAACCCTAACCCTAACCCATACCCTACGCCCTACCCGAACCCCTCCCCTAACCCGTACCCTAAGCCGTACCCTAACCCTCACCCTAACCCTAACCCTAACCCTAAGCTACCCTTGACTGCTTCTGCCTCCAATAGATTTCCTAAGCACAAGTGTTTTAAGGAACAGTTTAAAAAGAGAATCATATTGTGATTTCTTGATAATGGGTGTGTTCCTGATCTTCTCCTAGTGTCTAAACCCTTCTCCATGGCTGGACCCCCAAATAATATTCCTTTACGTGCTAAGGGGTATCTAGAGAGTGGGATAGGTTTAATAACTACCCTCACCCTAAAGCGTACCCTAACCCTAACCCCTACCCTAACACTAACGCGTACCCTAATCCTAACCCGTACCCTAAACCGAGCCCTAACCCTAACCCTAACCCATACCCAACGCCCTACCCGAACCCCTCACCGAACCCGTACCCAAAGCCGTACCCTAACCCTCTCCCTAACCCTAACCCTAACCCTAAGCTACCCTTGATGGCTTCTGCCTCCAATAGATTTCCTAAGCACTAGTGCTTTAAGGAACAGGTTAAAAATAGAATCCTAATGTGATTTCTTGATAATGCGTGTGTTCCTTATCTTCTCCTAGTGTCTAAACTCTTCTCCATGGCTGGACCCCCAAATAATATTCCTTTACGTGCTAAGGGTATCTAGAGAGTGTGATAGGTTTAATAACTACCCTCACCCTAACGCGTACCCTAACCCTAACCACTACCCTAACCCTAATGCGTACCCTAATCCTAACCCATACCCTAAACCGAGCCCTAACCCTAACACTAACCCAAACCCTAACCCTAACCCATACCCTACGCCCTACCCGAACCCCTCCCCGAACCCGTACCCTAAGCCGTACCCTAACCCTCACCCTAACCCTAACCCTAACCCTAAGCTACCCTTGACGGCGTCTGCCTCCAATAGATTTCCGAAGCACTAGTGTTTTAAGGAACTGGTTAAAAAGAGAATCCTAATGTGATTTCTTGATAATGGGTGTGTTCCTTATCTTCTCCTAGTGTCTAAACTCTTCTCCATGGCTGGACCCCCAAATAATATTCCTTTACGTGCTAAGGGGTACCTAGAGTGTGGGATAGGTTTAATAACTACCCTCACCCTAACGCGTACCCTAACCCTAACCCCTACCCTAACCCTAACGCGTACCCTAATCCTAACCCGTACCCTAAACCGAGCCCTAACCCTAACACTAACCCTAACCCTAACCCTAACCCATACACTACGCCCTACCCGAACCCCTCCCTGAACTCGTACCCTAAGCCGTACCCTAACCCTCTCCCTAACCCTAACCCTAACCCTAAGCTACCCTTGACGGCTTCTGCATCCAATAGATTTCCTAAGCACTAGTGTTTTAAGGAACAGGTTAAAAAGAGAATCCTAATGTGATTTCTTGATAATGGGTGTGTTCCTTATCTTCTCCTCGTGTCTAAACTCTTCTCCATGGCTGTACCCCCAAATAATATTCCTTTACGTGCTAAGGGGTATCTAGAGAGTGGGATAGGTTTAATAACTACCCTCACCCTAACGCGTACCCTAACCCTAACCCCTACCCTAACCCTAACGCATACCCTAATCCTAACCCGTACCCTAAACCGAGCCCTAACCCTAACACTAGCCCTAACCCTAACCCTAACCTAAACCCTACGCCCTACCCGAACCCCTCCCCGAACCCGTACCCTAAGCCGTACCCTAACCCTCACCCTATCCCTAACCCTAACCCTAAGCTACCCTTGACGGCGTCTGCCTCCAATAGATTTCCGAAGCACTAGTGTTTTAAGGAACTGGTTAAAAAGAGAATCCTAATGTGATTTCTTGATAATGGGTGTGTTCCTTATCTTCTCCTCGTGTCTAAACTCTTCTCCATGGCTGGACCCCCAAATAATATTCCTTTACGTGCTAAGGGGTATCTAGAGAGTGGGATAGGTTTAATAACTACCCTCACCCTAACGCGTACGCTAACCCTAACCCCTACCCTAACCCTAACGAGTACCCTAATCCTAACCCGTACCCTAAACCGAGCCCTAACCCTAACACTAGCCCAACCCTAACCCTAACCTATACCCTACGCCCTACCCGAACCCCTCCCCGAACCCGTACCCTAAGCCGTACCCTAACCCTCACCCTAACCCTAACCCTAACCCTAAGCTACCCTTGACTGCTTCTGCCTCCAATAGATTTCCTAAGCACTAGTGTTTTAAGAAACAGTTTAAAAAGAGAATCATATTGTGATTTCTTGATAATGGGTGTGTTCCTTATCTTCTCCTAGTGTCTAAACTCTTCTCCATGGCTGGACCCCCAAATAATATTCCTTTACGTGCTAAGGGGTATCTAGAGAGTGGGATAGGTTTAATAACTAGCCTCACCCTAAAGCGTACCCTAACCCTAACCCCTACCCTAACCCTAACGCGTACCCTAATCCTAACCCGTACCCTAAACCGAGCCCTAACCCTAAGACTAACTCTAACCCTAACCCTAACCCATACCCTACGCCCTACCCGAACCCCTCCCCGAACCCGTACCCTAAGCCGTACCCTAACCCTCACCCTAACCCTAACCCTAACCCTAAGCTACCCTTGACTGCTTCTGCCTCCAATAGATTTCCTAAGCACAAGTGTTTTAAGGAACAGTTTAAAAAAGAATCATATTGTGATTTCTTGATAATGGGTGTGTTCCTGATCTTCTCCTAGTGTCTAAACACTTCTCCATGGCTGGACCCCCAAATAATATTCCTTTACGTGCTAAGGGGTATCTAGAGAGTGGGATAGGTTTAATAACTACCCTCATCCTAAAGCGTACCCTAACCCTAACCCCTACCCTAACACTAACGCGTACCCTAATCCTAACCCGTACCATAAACCGAGCCCTAACCCTAACCCTAACCCATACCCTACGCCCTACCCGAACCCCTCCCCGAACCCGTACCCAAAGCCGTACCCTAACCCTCTCCCTAACCCTAACCCTAACCCTAAGCTACCCTTGACGGCTTCTGCCTCCAATAGATTTCCTAAGCACTAGTGTTTTAAGGAACAGGTTAAAAAGAGAATCCTAATGTGATTTCTTGATAATGGGTGTGTTCCTTATCTTCTCCTCGTGTCTAAACTCTTCTCCATGGCTGGACCCCCAAATAATATTCCTTTACGTGCTGAGGGGTATCTAGAGAGTGTGATAGGTTTAATAACTACCCTCACCCTAACGCGTACCCTAACCCTAACCCCTACCCTAACCCTAACGCGTACCCTAATCCTAACCCGTAACCTAAACCGAGCCCTAACCCTAACACTAACCCTAACCCTAACCCTAACCCTTTGCCTACGCCCTACGCGAACCCCTCCCCGAACCCGTACCCTAAGCCGTACCCTAACCCTCACCCTAACCCTAACCCTAACCCTAAGCTACCCTTGACGGCTTCTGCCTCCAATAGATTTCCTAAGCACTAGTGTTTTAAGGAACAGTTTCAAAAGAGAATCATATTGTGATTTCTTGATAATGGGTGTGTTCCTTATCTTCTCCTAGTGTCTAAACTCTTCTCCATGGCTGGACCCCCAAATAATATTCCTTTACGTGCT
This sequence comes from Balaenoptera acutorostrata, assembly GCF_949987535.1. NCBI lineage: Eukaryota > Metazoa > Chordata > Mammalia > Artiodactyla > Balaenopteridae > Balaenoptera > Balaenoptera acutorostrata. Next base: position 251,852 of record NW_026646613.1, read on the forward strand.
AAGGGGTATCTAGAGAGTGGGATAGGTTTAATAACTACACCACGCTAATGCGTACCCTAATCCTAACCACTACCCTAAGACTAACGCGTACCCTAATCCTAACCCGTACCCTAAACCGAGCCCTAACCCTAACACTAACCCAAACCCTAACCCTAACCCATACCCTACGCCCTACCCGAACCCCTCCCTGAACCCGTACCCTAAGCCGTACCCTAACCCTCACCCTAACCCTAACCCTAACCCTAAGCTACCCTTGACTGCTTCTGCCTCCAATAGATTTCCTAAGCACTAGTGTTTTAAGGAACAGGTTAAAAAGAGAATCCTAATGTGATTTCGTGATAATGGGTGTGTTCCTTATCTTCTCCTCGTGTCTAAACTCTTCTCCATGGCTGGACCCCCAAATAATATTCCTTTACGTGCGAAGGGGTATCTAGAGAGTGGGATAGGTTTAATAACTACCCTCACCCTAACGTGTACCCTAACCCTAACCCCTACCCTAACTCTAACGCGTACCCTAATCCTAACATGTACCCTAAACCGAGCCCTAACCCTAACCCTAACCCTAACCCATACCCTACGCCCTACCCGATCCCCTCCCCGAACCCGTACCCTAAGCCATACCCTAACCCTCCCCCTAACCCTAACCCTAACCCTAAGCTACCCTTCACTGCGTCTGCCTCCAATAGATTTCCGAAGCACTAGTGTTTTAAGGAACTGGTTAAAAAGAGAATCCTAATGTGATTTCTTGATAATGGGTGTGTTCCTTATCTTCTCCTAGTGTCTAAACTCTTCTCCATGGCTGGACCCCCAAATAATATTCCTTTACGTGCTAAGGGGTACCTAGAGTGTGGGATAGGTTTAATAACTACCCTCACCCTAACGCGTACCCTAACCCTAACCCCTACCCTAACCCTAACACGTACCCTAATCCTAACCCGTACCCTAAACCGAGCCCTAACCCTAACACTAACCCTAACCCTAACCCTAACCCATACCCTACGCCCTACCCGAACCCCTCCCTGAACTCGTACCCTAAGCCGTACCCTAACCCTCACCCTAACCCTAACCCTAACCCTAAGCTACCCTTGACGGCTTCTGCATCTAATAGATTTCCTAAGCACTAGTGTTTTAAGGAACAGGTTAAAAAGAGAATCCTAATGTGATTTCTTGATAATGGGTGTGTTCCTTATCTTCTCCTCGTGTCTAAACTCTTCTCCATGGCTGGACCCCCAAATAATATTCCTTTACGTGCTAAGTGGTATCTACAGAGTGGGATAGGTTTAATAACTACCCTCACCCTAACGCGTACCCTAACCCTAACCCCTACCCTAACCCTAACGAGTACCCTAATCCTAACCCGTACCCTAAACGGAGCCCTAACCCTAACACTAGCCCTAACCCTAACCCTAACCTAAACCCTACGCCCTACCCAAACCCCTCCCCGAACCCGTACCCTAAGCCGTACCCTAACCCTCACCCTAACCCTAACCCTAACCCTAAGCTACCCTTGACTGCTTCTGCCTCCAATAGATTTCCTAAGCACTAGTGTTTTAAGAAACAGTTTAAAAAGAGAATCATATTGTGATTTCTTGATAATGGGTGTGTTCCTTATCTTCTCCTAGTGTCTAAACTCTTCTCCATGGCTGGACCCCCAAATAATATTCCTTTACGTGCTAAGGGGTATCTAGAGAGTGGGATAGGTTTAATAACTACCCTCACCCTAAAGCGTACCCTAACCCTAACCCCTACCCTAACCCTAACGCGTACTCTAATCCTAACCCGTACCCTAAACCGAGCCGTAACCTTAACACTAACCCTAAGCCTAACCCTAACCCATACCCTACGCCCTCCCCGAACCCCTCCCCGAACCCGTACCCTAAGCCGTACCCTAACCCTCACCCTAACCCTAACCCTAACCCTAAGCTACCCTTGACTGCTTCTGCCTCCAATAGATTTCCTAAGCACAAGTGTTTTAAGGAACAGTTTAAAAAGAGAATCATATTGTGATTTCTTGATAATGGGTGTGTTCCTGATCTTCTCCTAGTGTCTAAACCCTTCTCCATGGCTGGACCCCCAAATAATATTCCTTTACGTGCTAAGGGGTATCTAGAGAGTGGGATAGGTTTAATAACTACCCTCACCCTAAAGCGTACCCTAACCCTAACCCCTACCCTAACACTAACGCGTACCCTAATCCTAACCCGTACCCTAAACCGAGCCCTAACCCTAACCCTAACCCATACCCAACGCCCTACCCGAACCCCTCCACGAACACGTACCCAAAGCCGTACCCTAACCCTCTCCCTAACCCTAACCCTAACCCTAAGCTACCCTTGACGGCTTCTGCCTCCAATAGATTTCCTAAGCACTAGTGCTTTAAGGAACAGGTTAAAAATAGAATCCTAATGTGATTTCTTGATAATGCGTGTGTTCCTTATCTTCTCCCCGTGTCTAAACTCTTCTCCATGGCTGGACCCCCAAATAATATTCCTTTACGTGCTAAGGGTATCTAGAGAGTGTGATAGGTTTAATAACTACCCTCACCCTAACGCGTACCCTAACCCTAACCACTACCCTAACCCTAACGCGTACCCTAATCCTAACCCGTACCCTAAACCGAGCCCTAACCCTAACACTAGCCCTAACCCTAACCCTAACCTATACCCTACGCCCTACCCGAACCCCTCCCCGGACCCGTACCCTAAGCCATACCCTAACCCTCACCCTAACCCTAACCCTAACCCTAAACTACCCTTGACTGCTTCTGCCTCCAATAGATTTCCTAAGCACTAGTGTTTTAAGGAACAGGTTAAAAAGAGAATCCTAATGTGATTTCTTGATAATGGGTGTGTTCCTTATCTTCTCCTAGTGTCTAAACTCTTCTCCATGGCTGGACCCCCAAATAATATTCCTTTACGTGCTAAGGGGTATCTAGAGAGTGGGATAGGTTTAATAACTACCCTCACCCTAACGCGTACCCTAACCCTAACCCCTACCCTAACCCTAACGCATACCCTAATCCTAACCCGTACCCTAAACCGAGCCCTAACCCTAACACTAGCCCTAACCCTAACCCTAACCTAAACCCTACGCCCTACCCGAACCCCTCCCCGAACCCGTACCCTAAGCCGTACCCTAACCCTCACCCTAACCCTAACCCTAACCCTAAGCTACCCTTGACTGCTTCTGCCTCCAATAGATTTCCTAAGCACTAGTGTTTTAAGAAACAGTTTAAAAAGAGAATCATATTGTGATTTCTTGATAATGGGTGTGTTCCTTATCTTCTCCTAGTGTCTAAACTCTTCTCCATGGCTGGACCCCCAAATAATATTCCTTTACGTGCTAAGGGGTATCTAGAGAGTGGGATAGGTTTAATAACTACCCTCACCCTAAAGCGTACCCTAACCCTAACCCCTACCCTAACCCTAACGCGTACCCTAATCCTAACCCGTAACCTAAACCGAGCCCTAACCCTAACACTAACCCTAACCCTAACCCTAACCCATACCCTACGCCCTACCCGAACCCCTCCCCTAACCCGTACCCTAAGCCGTACCCTAACCCTCACCCTAACCCTAACCCTAACCCTAAGCTACCCTTGACTGCTTCTGCCTCCAATAGATTTCCTAAGCACAAGTGTTTTAAGGAACAGTTTAAAAAGAGAATCATATTGTGATTTCTTGATAATGGGTGTGTTCCTGATCTTCTCCTAGTGTCTAAACCCTTCTCCATGGCTGGACCCCCAAATAATATTCCTTTACGTGCTAAGGGGTATCTAGAGAGTGGGATAGGTTTAATAACTACCCTCACCCTAAAGCGTACCCTAACCCTAACCCCTACCCTAACACTAACGCGTACCCTAATCCTAACCCGTACCCTAAACCGAGCCCTAACCCTAACCCTAACCCATACCCAACGCCCTACCCGAACCCCTCACCGAACCCGTACCCAAAGCCGTACCCTAACCCTCTCCCTAACCCTAACCCTAACCCTAAGCTACCCTTGATGGCTTCTGCCTCCAATAGATTTCCTAAGCACTAGTGCTTTAAGGAACAGGTTAAAAATAGAATCCTAATGTGATTTCTTGATAATGCATGTGTTCCTTATCTTCTCCTAGTGTCTAAACTCTTCTCCATGGCTGGACCCCCAAATAATATTCCTTTACGTGCTAAGGGTATCTAGAGAGTGTGATAGGTTTAATAACTACCCTCACCCTAACGCGTACCCTAACCCTAACCACTACCCTAACCCTAATGCGTACCCTAATCCTAACCCATACCCTAAACCGAGCCCTAACCCTAACACTAACCCAAACCCTAACCCTAACCCATACCCTACGCCCTACCCGAACCCCTCCCCGAACCCGTACCCTAAGCCGTACCCTAACCCTCACCCTAACCCTAACCCTAACCCTAAGCTACCCTTGACGGCGTCTGCCTCCAATAGATTTCCGAAGCACTAGTGTTTTAAGGAACTGGTTAAAAAGAGAATCCTAATGTGATTTCTTGATAATGGGTGTGTTCCTTATCTTCTCCTAGTGTCTAAACTCTTCTCCATGGCTGGACCCCCAAATAATATTCCTTTACGTGCTAAGGGGTACCTAGAGTGTGGGATAGGTTTAATAACTACCCTCACCCTAACGCGTACCCTAACCCTAACCCCTACCCTAACCCTAACGCGTACCCTAATCCTAACCCGTACCCTAAACCGAGCCCTAACCCTAACACTAACCCTAACCCTAACCCTAACCCATACCCTACGCCCTACCCGAACCCCTCCCTGAACTCGTACCCTAAGCCGTACCCTAACCCTCTCCCTAACCCTAACCCTAACCCTAAGCTACCCTTGACGGCTTCTGCATCCAATAGATTTCCTAAGCACTAGTGTTTTAAGGAACAGGTTAAAAAGAGAATCCTAATGTGATTTCTTGATAATGGGTGTGTTCCTTATCTTCTCCTCGTGTCTAAACTCTTCTCCATGGCTGTACCCCCAAATAATATTCCTTTACGTGCTAAGGGGTATCTAGAGAGTGGGATAGGTTTAATAACTACCCTCACCCTAACGCGTATCCTAACCCTAACCCCTACCCTAACCCTAACGCATACCCTAATCCTAACCCGTACCCTAAACCGAGCCCTAACCCTAACACTAGCCCTAACCCTAACCCTAACCTAAACCCTACGCCCTACCCGAACCCCTCCCCGAACCCGTACCCTAAGCCGTACCCTAACCCTCACCCTAACCCTAACCCTAACCCTAAGCTACCCTTGACGGCGTCTGCCTCCAATAGATTTCCGAAGCACTAGTGTTTTAAGGAACTGGTTAAAAAGAGAATCCTAATGTGATTTCTTGATAATGGGTGTGTTCCTTATCTTCTCCTCGTGTCTAAACTCTTCTCCATGGCTGGACCCCCAAATAATATTCCTTTACGTGCTAAGGGGTATCTAGAGAGTGGGATAGGTTTAATAACTACCCTCACCCTAACGCGTACCCTAACCCTAACCCCTACCCTAACCCTAACGAGTACCCTAATCCTAACCCGTACCCTAAACCGAGCCCTAACCCTAACACTAGCCCAACCCTAACCCTAACCTATACCCTACGCCCTACCCGAACCCCTCCCCGAACCCGTACCCTAAGCCGTACCCTAACCCTCACCCTAACCCTAACCCTAACCCTAAGCTACCCTTGACTGCTTCTGCCTCCAATAGATTTCCTAAGCACTAGTGTTTTAAGAAACAGTTTAAAAAGAGAATCATATTGTGATTTCTTGATAATGGGTGTGTTCCTTATCTTCTCCTAGTGTCTAAACTCTTCTCCATGGCTGGACCCCCAAATAATATTCCTTTACGTGCTAAGGGGTATCTAGAGAGTGGGATAGGTTTAATAACTAGCCTCACCCTAAAGCGTACCCTAACCCTAACCCCTACCCTAACCCTAACGCGTACCCTAATCCTAACCCGTACCCTAAACCGAGCCCTAACCCTAAGACTAACTCTAACCCTAACCCTAACCCATACCCTACGCCCTACCCGAACCCCTCCCCGAACCCGTACCCTAAGCCGTACCCTAACCCTCACCCTAACCCTAACCCTAACCCTAAGCTACCCTTGACTGCTTCTGCCTCCAATAGATTTCCTAAGCACAAGTGTTTTAAGGAACAGTTTAAAAAAGAATCATATTGTGATTTCTTGATAATGGGTGTGTTCCTGATCTTCTCCTAGTGTCTAAACACTTCTCCATGGCTGGACCCCCAAATAATATTCCTTTACGTGCTAAGGGGTATCTAGAGAGTGGGATAGGTTTAATAACTACCCTCACCCTAAAGCGTACCCTAACCCTAACCCCTACCCTAACCCTAACGCGTACCCTAATCCTAACCCGTAACCTAAACCGAGCCCTAACCCTAACACTAACCCTAACCCTAACCCTAACCCATACCCTACGCCCTACCCGAACCCCTCCCCTAACCCGTACCCTAAGCCGTACCCTAACCCTCACCCTAACCCTAACCCTAACCCTAAGCTACCCTTGACTGCTTCTGCCTCCAATAGATTTCCTAAGCACAAGTGTTTTAAGGAACAGTTTAAAAAGAGAATCATATTGTGATTTCTTGATAATGGGTGTGTTCCTGATCTTCTCCTAGTGTCTAAACCCTTCTCCATGGCTGGACCCCCAAATAATATTCCTTTACGTGCTAAGGGGTATCTAGAGAGTGGGATAGGTTTAATAACTACCCTCACCCTAAAGCGTACCCTAACCCTAACCCCTACCCTAACACTAACGCGTACCCTAATCCTAACCCGTACCCTAAACCGAGCCCTAACCCTAACCCTAACCCATACCCAACGCCCTACCCGAACCCCTCACCGAACCCGTACCCAAAGCCGTACCCTAACCCTCTCCCTAACCCTAACCCTAACCCTAAGCTACCCTTGATGGCTTCTGCCTCCAATAGATTTCCTAAGCACTAGTGCTTTAAGGAACAGGTTAAAAATAGAATCCTAATGTGATTTCTTGATAATGCATGTGTTCCTTATCTTCTCCTAGTGTCTAAACTCTTCTCCATGGCTGGACCCCCAAATAATATTCCTTTACGTGCTAAGGGTATCTAGAGAGTGTGATAGGTTTAATAACTACCCTCACCCTAACGCGTACCCTAACCCTAACCACTACCCTAACCCTAATGCGTACCCTAATCCTAACCCATACCCTAAACCGAGCCCTAACCCTAACACTAACCCAAACCCTAACCCTAACCCATACCCTACGCCCTACCCGAACCCCTCCCCGAACCCGTACCCTAAGCCGTACCCTAACCCTCACCCTAACCCTAACCCTAACCCTAAGCTACCCTTGACGGCGTCTGCCTCCAATAGATTTCCGAAGCACTAGTGTTTTAAGGAACTGGTTAAAAAGAGAATCCTAATGTGATTTCTTGATAATGGGTGTGTTCCTTATCTTCTCCTAGTGTCTAAACTCTTCTCCATGGCTGGACCCCCAAATAATATTCCTTTACGTGCTAAGGGGTACCTAGAGTGTGGGATAGGTTTAATAACTACCCTCACCCTAACGCGTACCCTAACCCTAACCCCTACCCTAACCCTAACGCGTACCCTAATCCTAACCCGTACCCTAAACCGAGCCCTAACCCTAACACTAACCCTAACCCTAACCCTAACCCATACCCTACGCCCTACCCGAACCCCTCCCTGAACTCGTACCCTAAGCCGTACCCTAACCCTCTCCCTAACCCTAACCCTAACCCTAAGCTACCCTTGACGGCTTCTGCATCCAATAGATTTCCTAAGCACTAGTGTTTTAAGGAACAGGTTAAAAAGAGAATCCTAATGTGATTTCTTGATAATGGGTGTGTTCCTTATCTTCTCCTCGTGTCTAAACTCTTCTCCATGGCTGTACCCCCAAATAATATTCCTTTACGTGCTAAGGGGTATCTAGAGAGTGGGATAGGTTTAATAACTACCCTCACCCTAACGCGTATCCTAACCCTAACCCCTACCCTAACCCTAACGCATACCCTAATCCTAACCCGTACCCTAAACCGAGCCCTAACCCTAACACTAGCCCTAACCCTAACCCTAACCTAAACCCTACGCCCTACCCGAACCCCTCCCCGAACCCGTACCCTAAGCCGTACCCTAACCCTCACCCTAACCCTAACCCTAACCCTAAGCTACCCTTGACGGCGTCTGCCTCCAATAGATTTCCGAAGCACTAGTGTTTTAAGGAACTGGTTAAAAAGAGAATCCTAATGTGATTTCTTGATAATGGGTGTGTTCCTTATCTTCTCCTCGTGTCTAAACTCTTCTCCATGGCTGGACCCCCAAATAATATTCCTTTACGTGCTAAGGGGTATCTAGAGAGTGGGATAGGTTTAATAACTACCCTCACCCTAACGCGTACCCTAACCCTAACCCCTACCCTAACCCTAACGAGTACCCTAATCCTAACCCGTACCCTAAACCGAGCCCTAACCCTAACACTAGCCCAACCCTAACCCTAACCTATACCCTACGCCCTACCCGAACCCCTCCCCGAACCCGTACCCTAAGCCGTACCCTAACCCTCACCCTAACCCTAACCCTAACCCTAAGCTACCCTTGACTGCTTCTGCCTCCAATAGATTTCCTAAGCACTAGTGTTTTAAGAAACAGTTTAAAAAGAGAATCATATTGTGATTTCTTGATAATGGGTGTGTTCCTTATCTTCTCCTAGTGTCTAAACTCTTCTCCATGGCTGGACCCCCAAATAATATTCCTTTACGTGCTAAGGGGTATCTAGAGAGTGGGATAGGTTTAATAACTAGCCTCACCCTAAAGCGTACCCTAACCCTAACCCCTACCCTAACCCTAACGCGTACCCTAATCCTAACCCGTACCCTAAACCGAGCCCTAACCCTAAGACTAACTCTAACCCTAACCCTAACCCATACCCTACGCCCTACCCGAACCCCTCCCCGAACCCGTACCCTAAGCCGTACCCTAACCCTCACCCTAACCCTAACCCTAACCCTAAGCTACCCTTGACTGCTTCTGCCTCCAATAGATTTCCTAAGCACAAGTGTTTTAAGGAACAGTTTAAAAAAGAATCATATTGTGATTTCTTGATAATGGGTGTGTTCCTGATCTTCTCCTAGTGTCTAAACACTTCTCCATGGCTGGACCCCCAAATAATATTCCTTTACGTGCTAAGGGGTATCTAGAGAGTGGGATAGGTTTAATAACTACCCTCATCCTAAAGCGTACCCTAACCCTAACCCCTACCCTAACACTAACGCGTACCCTAATCCTAACCCGTACCATAAACCGAGCCCTAACCCTAACCCTAACCCATACCCTACGCCCTACCCGAACCCCTCCCCGAACCCGTACCCAAAGCCGTACCCTAACCCTCTCCCTAACCCTAACCCTAACCCTAAGCTACCCTTGACGGCTTCTGCCTCCAATAGATTTCCTAAGCACTAGTGTTTTAAGGAACAGGTTAAAAAGAGAATCCTAATGTGATTTCTTGATAATGGGTGTGTTCCTTATCTTCTCCTCGTGTCTAAACTCTTCTCCATGGCTGGACCCCCAAATAATATTCCTTTACGTGCTGAGGGGTATCTAGAGAGTGTGATAGGTTTAATAACTACCCTCACCCTAACGCGTACCCTAACCCTAACCCCTACCCTAACCCTAACGCGTACCCTAATCCTAACCCGTAACCTAAACCGAGCCCTAACCCTAACACTAACCCTAACCCTAACCCTAACCCTTTGCCTACGCCCTACGCGAACCCCTCCCCGAACCCGTACCCTAAGCCGTACCCTAACCCTCACCCTAACCCTAACCCTAACCCTAAGCTACCCTTGACGGCTTCTGCCTCCAATAGATTTCCTAAGCACTAGTGTTTTAAGGAACAGTTTCAAAAGAGAATCATATTGTGATTTCTTGATAATGGGTGTGTTCCTTATCTTCTCCTAGTGTCTAAACTCTTCTCCATGGCTGGACCCCCAAATAATATTCCTTTACGTGCTAAGGGGTATCTAGAGAGTGGGATAGGTTTAATAACTACACCACGCTAATGCGTACCCTAATCCTAACCACTACCCTAAGACTAACGCGTACCCTAATCCTAACCCGTACCCTAAACCGAGCCCTAACCCTAACACTAACCCAAACCCTAACCCTAACCCATACCCTACGCCCTACCCGAACCCCTCCCTGAACCCGTACCCTAAGCCGTACCCTAACCCTCACCCTAACCCTAACCCTAACCCTAAGCTACCCTTGACTGCTTCTGCCTCCAATAGATTTCCTAAGCACTAGTGTTTTAAGGAACAGGTTAAAAAGAGAATCCTAATGTGATTTCGTGATAATGGGTGTGTTCCTTATCTTCTCCTCGTGTCTAAACTCTTCTCCATGGCTGGACCCCCAAATAATATTCCTTTACGTGCGAAGGGGTATCTAGAGAGTGGGATAGGTTTAATAACTACCCTCACCCTAACGTGTACCCTAACCCTAACCCCTACCCTAACTCTAACGCGTACCCTAATCCTAACATGTACCCTAAACCGAGCCCTAACCCTAACCCTAACCCTAACCCATACCCTACGCCCTACCCGATCCCCTCCCCGAACCCGTACCCTAAGCCATACCCTAACCCTCCCCCTAACCCTAACCCTAACCCTAAGCTACCTTTCACGGCGTCTGCCTCCAATAGATTTCCGAAGCACTAGTGTTTTAAGGAACTGGTTAAAAAGAGAATCCTAATGTGATTTCTTGATAATGGGTGTGTTCCTTATCTTCTCCTAGTGTCTAAACTCTTCTCCATGGCTAGACCCCCAAATAATATTCCTTTACGTGCTAAGGGGTACCTAGAGTGTGGGATAGGTTTAATAACTACCCTCACCCTAACGCGTACCCTAACCCTAACCCCTACCCTAACCCTAACGCGTACCCTAATCCTAACCCGTACCCTAAACCGAGCCCTAACCCTAACACTAACCCTAACCCTAACCCTAACCCATACCCTACGCCCTACCCGAACCCCTCCCTGAACTCGTACCCTAAGCCGTACCCTAACCCTCACCCTAACCCTAACCCTAACCCTAAGCTACCCTTGACTGCTTCTGCCTCCAATAGATTTCCTAAGCACTAGTGTTTTAAGAAACAGTTTAAAAAGAGAATCATATTGTGATTTCTTTATAATGGGTGTGTTCCTTATCTTATCCTAGTGTCTAAACTCTTCTCCATGGCTGGACCCCCAAATAATATTCCTTTACCTGCTAATGGGTATCTAGAGAGTGGGATAGGTTTAATAACTACCCTCACCCTAAAGCGTACCCTAACCCTAACCCCTACCCTAACCCTAACGCGTACCCTAATCCTAACCCGTACCCTAAACCGAGCCCTAACCCTAACACTAACCCTAACCCTAACCCTAACCCATACCCTACGCCCTACCCGAACCCCTCCCCGAACCCGTACCCTAAGCCGTACCCTAACCCTCACCCTAACCCTAACCCTAACCCTAAGCTACCCTTGACTGCTTCTGCCTCCAATAGATTTCCTAAGCACAAGTGTTTTAAGGAACAGTTTAAAAAGAGAATCATATTGTGATTTCTTGATAATGGGTGTGTTCCTGATCTTCTCCTAGTGTCTAAACCCTTCTCCATGGCTGGACCCCCAAATAATATTCCTTTACGTGCTAAGGGGTATCTAGAGAGTGGGATAGGTTTAATAACTACCCTCACCCTAAAGCGTACCCTAACCCTAACCCCTACCCTAACACTAACGCGTACCCTAATCCTAACCCGTACCCTAAACCGAGCCCTAACCCTAACCCTAACCCATACCCTAATCCCTACCCGAACCCCTCCCCGAACCCGTACCCAAAGCCGTACCCTAACCCTCACCCTAACCCTAACCCTAACCCTAAGCTACCCTTGACGGCTTCTGCCTCCAATAGATTTCCATAGCACTAGTGTTTTAAGGAACAGGTTAAAAAGAGAATCCTAATGTGATTTCTTGATAATGGGTGTGTTCCTTATCTTCTCCTCGTGTCTAAACTCTTCTCCATGGCTGGACCCCCAAATAATATTCCTTTACGTGCTAAGGGGTATCTAGAGAGTGTGATAGGTTTAATAACTACCCTCACCCTAACGCGTACCCTAACCCTAACCCCTACCCTAACCCTAACTCAAACCCTAATCCTAACCCGTACCCTAAACCGAGCCCTAACCCTAACACTAGCCCTAACCCTAACCCTAACCCATAGCCTACGCCCTACCCGAACCCCTCCCCGAACCCGTACCGTAAGCCGTACCCTAACCCTCACCCTAACCCTAACCCTAACCCTAAGCTACCCTTGACTGCTTCTGCCTCCAATAGATTTCCTAAGCACTAGTGTTTTAAGGAACAGGTTAAAAAGAGAATCCTAATGTGATTTCTTGATAATGCGTGTGTTTCTTATCTTCTCCTCGTGTCTAAACTGTTCTCCATGGCTGGACCCCCAAATAATATTCCTTTACGTGCTAAGGGGTATCTAGAGAGTGGGATAGGTTTAATAACTACCCTCACCGTAATGCGTACCCTCACCCTAACCCCTACCCTAACCCTAACGCGTACCCTAATCCTAACCCGTACCCTAAACCGAGCCCTAACCCTAACCCTCACCCTAACCCTAACCCTAACCCTAAGCTACCCTTGACTGCTTCTGCCTCCAATAGATTTCCTAAGCACTAGTGTTTTAAGGAACAGTTTAAAAAGAGAATCATATTGTGATTTCTTGATAATGGGTGTGTTCCTTATCTTCTCCTAGTGTCTAAACCCTTCTCCATGGCTGGACCCCCAAATAATATTCCTTTACGTGCTAAGGGGTATCTAGAGAGTGGGATAGGTTTAATAACTACCCTCACCCTAAAGCGTACCCTAACCCTAACCCCTACCCTAACACTAACGCGTACCCTAATCCTAACCCGTACCGTAAACCGAGCCCTAACCCTAACACTAGCCCTAACCCTAACCCTAACATATACCCTACGCCCTACCCGACACCCTCCCCGAACCCGTACCCTAAGCCATACCCTAACCCTCACCCTAACCCTAACCCTAACCCTAAGCTACCCTTGACTGCTTCTGCCTCCAATAGATTTCCTAAGCACTAGTGTTTTAAGGAACAGGTTAAAAAGAGAATCCTAATGTGATTTCTTGACAATGCGTGTGTTTCTTATCTTCTCCTCGTGTCTAAACTCTTCTCCATGGCTGGACCCCCAAATAATATTCCTTTACGTGCTAAGGGGTATCTAGAGAGTGGGATAGGTTTAATAACTACCCTCACCCTAAAGCGTACCCAAACCCTAACCCCTACCCTAACCCTAACGCGTACCTTAATCCTAACCCGTACCCCAAACCGAGCCCTAACCCTAACCCTCACCCTAACCCTAACCCTAACCCTAAGCTACCCTTGACTGCTTCTGCCTCCAATAGATTTCCTAAGCACTAGTGTTTTAAGAAACAGTTTAAAAAGAGAATCATATTGTGATTTCTTGATAATGGGTGTGTTCCTTATCTTCTCCTAGTGTCTAAACTCTTCTCCATGGCTGGACCCCCAAATAATATTCCTTTACGTGCTAAGGGGTATCTAGAGAGTGGGATAGGTTTAATAACTAGCCTCACCCTAAAGCGTACCCTAACCCTAACCCCTACCCTAACCCTAACGCGTACCCTAATCCTAACCCGTACCCTAAACCGAGCCCTAACCCTAAGACTAACTCTAACCCTAACCCTAACCCATACCCTACGCCCTACCCGAACCCCTCCCCGAACCCGTACCCTAAGCCGTACCCTAACCCTCACCCTAACCCTAACCCTAACCCTAAGCTACCCTTGACTGCTTCTGCCTCCAATAGATTTCCTAAGCACAAGTGTTTTAAGGAACAGTTTAAAAAAGAATCATATTGTGATTTCTTGATAATGGGTGTGTTCCTGATCGTCTCCTAGTGTCTAAACACTTCTCCATGGCTGGACCCCCAAATAATATTCCTTTACGTGCTAAGGGGTATCTAGAGAGTGGGATAGGTTTAATAACTACCCTCATCCTAAAGCGTACCCTAACCCTAACCCCTACCCTAACACTAACGCGTACCCTAATCCTAACCCGTACCATAAACCGAGCCCTAACCCTAACCCTAACCCATACCCTACGCCCTACCCGAACCCCTCCCCGAACCCGTACCCAAAGCCGTACCCTAACCCTCTCCCTAACCCTAACCCTAACCCTAAGCTACCCTTGACGGCTTCTGCCTCCAATAGATTTCCTAAGCACTAGTGTTTTAAGGAACAGGTTAAAAAGAGAATCCTAATGTGATTTCTTGATAATGGGTGTGTTCCTTATCTTCTCCTCGTGTCTAAACTCTTCTCCATGGCTGGACCCCCAAATAATATTCCTTTACGTGCTGAGGGGTATCTAGAGAGTGTGATAGGTTTAATAACTACCCTCACCCTAACGCGTACCCTAACCCTAACCCCTACCCTAACCCTAACGCGTACCCTAATCCTAACCCGTAACCTAAACCGAGCCCTAACCCTAACACTAACCCTAACCCTAACCCTAACCCTTTGCCTACGCCCTACGCGAACCCCTCCCCGAACCCGTACCCTAAGCCGTACCCTAACCCTCACCCTAACCCTAACCCTAACCCTAAGCTACCCTTGACGGCTTCTGCCTCCAATAGATTTCCTAAGCACTAGTGTTTTAAGGAACAGTTTCAAAAGAGAATCATATTGTGATTTCTTGATAATGGGTGTGTTCCTTATCTTCTCCTAGTGTCTAAACTCTTCTCCATGGCTGGACCCCCAAATAATATTCCTTTACGTGCTAAGGGGTACCTAGAGAGTGGGATAGGTTTAATAACTACACCACGCTAATGCGTACCCTAATCCTAACCACTACCCTAAGACTAACGCGTACCCTAATCCTAACCCGTACCCTAAACCGAGCCCTAACCCTAACACTAACCCAAACCCTAACCCTAACCCATACCCTACGCCCTACCCGAACCCCTCCCTGAACCCGTACCCTAAGCCGTACTCTAACCCTCACCCTAACCCTAACCCTAACCCTAAGCTACCCTTGACTGCTTCTGCCTCCAATAGATTTCCTAAGCACTAGTGTTTTAAGGAACAGGTTAAAAAGAGAATCCTAATGTGATTTCGTGATAATGGGTGTGTTCCTTATCTTCTCCTCGTGTCTAAACTCTTCTCCATGGCTGGACCCCCAAATAATATTCCTTTACGTGCGAAGGGGTATCTAGAGAGTGGGATAGGTTTAATAACTACCCTCACCCTAACGTGTACCCTAACCCTAACCCCTACCCTAACTCTAACGCGTACCCTAATCCTAACATGTACCCTAAACCGAGCCCTAACCCTAACCCTAACCCTAACCCATACCCTACGCCCTACCCGATCCCCTCCCCGAACCCGTACCCTAAGCCATACCCTAACCCTCCCCCTAACCCTAACCCTAACCCTAAGCTACCCTTCACGGCGTCTGCCTCCAATAGATTTCCGAAGCACTAGTGTTTTAAGGAACTGGTTAAAAAGAGAATCCTAATGTGATTTCTTGATAATGGGTGTGTTCCTTATCTTCTCCTAGTGTCTAAACTCTTCTCCATGGCTAGACCCCCAAATAATATTCCTTTACGTGCTAAGGGGTACCTAGAGTGTGGGATAGGTTTAATAACTACCCTCACCCTAACGCGTACCCTAACCCTAACCCCTACCCTAACCCTAACGCGTACCCTAATCCTAACCCGTACCCTAAACCGAGCCCTAAACCTAACACTAACCCTAACCCTAACCCTAACCCATACCCTACGCCCTACCCGAACCCCTCCCTGAACTCGTACCCTAAGCCGTACCCTAACCCTCACCCTAACCCTAACCCTAACCCTAAGCTACCCTTGACTGCTTCTGCCTCCAATAGATTTCCTAAGCACAAGTGTTTTAAGGAACAGTTTAAAAAGAGAATCATATTGTGATTTCTTGATAATGGGTGTGTTCCTGATCTTCTCCTAGTGTCTAAACCCTTCTCCATGGCTGGACCCCCAAATAATATTCCTTTACGTGCTAAGGGGTATCTAGAGAGTGGGATAGGTTTAATAACTACCCTCACCCTAAAGCGTACCCTAACCCTAACCCCTACCCTAACACTAACGCGTACCCTAATCCTAACCCGTACCCTAAACCGAGCCCTAACCCTAACCCTCACCCTAACCCTAACCCTAACCCTAAGCTACCCTTGACTGCTTCTGCCTCCAATAGATTTCCTAAGCACTAGTGTTTTAAGGAACAGTTTAAAAAGAGAATCATATTGTGATTTCTTGATAATGGGTGTGTTCCTTATCTTCTCCTAGTGTCTAAACCCTTCTCCATGGCTGGACCCCCAAATAATATTCCTGTACGTGCTAAGGGGTATCTAGAGAGTGGGATAGGTTTAATAACTACCCTCACCCTAAAGCGTACCCTAACCCTAACCCCTACCCTAACACTAAAGCGTAACCTAATCCTAACGCGTACCCTAATCCTAACCCGTACCCTAAACCGAGCCCTCACCCTATCACTAACCCTAAACCTAACCCTAACCCATACCCTACGCCCTACCCGATCCCCTCCCCGAACCCGTACCCTAAGCCATACCCTAACCCTCACGCTAACCCTAACCCTAACCCTAAGCTACCCTTGACGGCTTCTGCCTCCAATAGATTTCCTAAGCACTAGTGTTTTAAGGAACTGGTTAAAAAGAGAATCCTAATGTGATTTCTTGATAATGGGTGTGTTCCTTATCTTCTCCTCGTGTCTAAACTCTTCTCCATGGCTGGACCCCCAAATAATATTCCTTTACGTGCTAAGGGGTATCTAGAGAGTGTGATAGGTTTAATAACCACCCTCACCCTAACACGTACCCTAAACCTAACCCCTACTCTAAGCCTAACGCGTACCCTAATCCTAACCCGTACACTAAACCGAGCCCTAACCCTAACACTAACCCTAACCCTAACACTAACCCATACCCTACGCCCTACCCGAACCCCTCCCCGAACCCGTACCCTAAGCCGTACCCTAACCCTCACCCTAACCCTAACCCTAACCCTAAGCTACCCTTGACTGCTTCTGCCTCCAATAGATTTCCTAAGCACTAGTGTTTTAAGGAACAGTTTAAAAAGAGAATCATATTGTGATTTCTTGATAATGGGTGTGTTCCTTATCTTCTCCTAGTGTCTAAACCCTTCTCCATGGCTGGACCCAATAATAATATTCCTTTACGTGCTAACGGGTATCTAGAGAGTGGGATAGGTTTAATAACTACCCTCACCCTAAAGCGTACCCTAACCCTAACCCCTACCCTAACACTAACGCGTAACCTAATCCTAACCCGTACCCTAATCCTAACCCGTACCCTAAACCGAGCCCTAACCCATACCCTACGCCCTACCCGAACCCCTCCCCGAACCCGTACCCAAAGCCGTACCCTAACCCTCACCCTAACCCTAACCCTAACCCTAAGCTACCCTTGACGGCTTCTGCCTCCAATAGATTTCCTAAGCACTAGTGTTTTAAGGAACAGGTTAAAAAGAGAATCCTAATGTGGTTTCGTGATAATGGGTGTGTTCCTTATTTTCTCCTAGTGTCTAAACTCTTCTCCATGGCTGGACCCCCAATAATATTCCTGTACGTGCTAAGGGGTATCTAGAGAGTGGGATAGGTTTAATAACTACCCTCACCCTAACGCGTACCCTAACCCTAACCCCTACCCTAACCCTAATGCGTACCCTAATCCTAACCCATACCCTAAACTGAGCCCTAACCCTAACACTAGCCCTAACCGTAAACCTAACCCATACCCTACGCCCTACCCGAACCCCTCCCCGAACCCGTACCCTAAGCCGTACCCTAACCCTCACCCTAACCCTAACCCTAACCCTAAGCTACCCTTGACTGCTTCTGCCTCCAATAGATTTCCTAAGCACTAGTGTTTTAAGGAACAGTTTAAAAAGAGAATCATATTGTGATTTCTTGATAATGGGTGTGTTCCTTATCTTCTCCTAGTGTCTAAACTCTTCTCCATGGCTGGACCCCCAAATAATATTCCTTTACGTGCTAAGGGGTATCTAGAGAGTGGGATAGGTTTAATAACTACCCTCACGCTAAAGCGTACCCTAACCCTAACCCCTACCCTAACCCTAACGCGTACCCTAATCCTAACCCGTACCCTAAACCGAGCCCTAACCCTAACACTAACCCTAACCCTAACCCTAACCCATACCCTACGCCCTACCCGAACCCCTCCCCGAACCCGTACCCTAAGCTGTACCCTAACCCTCATTCTAACCCTAACCCTAACCCTAAGCTACCCTTGACTGCTTCTGCCTCCAATAGATTTCCTAAGCACTAGTGTTTTAAGGAACAGGTTAAAAAGAGAATCCTAATGTGATTTCGTGATAATGGGTGTGTTCCTTATCTTCTCCTAGTGTCTAAACTCTTCTCCATGGCTGGACCCCCAATAATATTCCTGTACGTGCTAAGGGGTATCTAGAGAGTGGGATAGGTTTAATAACTACCCTCACCCTAACGCGTACACTAACCCTAACCCCTACCCTAACCCTAACGCGTACCCTAATCCTAACCCGTATCCTAAACCGAACCCTAACCCTAACACTAACCCTAACCCTAAACCATACCCTACGCCCTACCCGAACCCCTCCCCGAACCCGTACCCTAAGCCGTACCCTAACCCTCACCCTAACCCTAACCCTAACCCTAAGCTACCCTTGACTGCTTCTGCCTCCAATAGATTTCCTAAGCACTAGTGTTTTAAGGAACAGGTTAAAAAGAGAATCCTAATGTGATTTCTTGATAATGGGTGTGTTCCTTATCTTCTCCTAGTGTCTAAACTCTTCTCCATGGCTGGACCCCCAAATAATATGCCTATACGTGCTAAGGGGTATCTAGAGAGTGGGATAGGTTTAATAACTACCCTCACGCTAAAGCGTACCCTAACCCTAACCACTACCCTAACACTATCGCGTACCCTAATCCTAACCCGTACACTAAACCGAGCCCTAACCCTAACACTAGCCCTAACCCTAACCCTAACCCATACCCTACGCCCTACCCGAACCCCTCCCCGAACCCGTACCCTAAGCCGTACCCTAACCCTCACCCTAACCCTAACCCTAACCCTAAGCTACCCTTGACTGCTTCTGCCTCCAATAGATTTCCTAAGCACTAGTGTTTTAAGGAACAGGTTAAAAAGAGAATCCTAATGTGATTTCTTGATAATGGGTGTGTTCCTTATCTTCTCCTCGTGTCTAAACTCTTCACCATGGCTGGACCCCCAAATAATATTCCTTTACGTGCTAAGGGGTATCTACACAGTGGGATAGGTTTAATAACTACCCTAACCCTAACGCGTACCCTAACCCTAAACCCTACCCTAACCCTAACGCATACCCTAATCCTAACCCGTACCCTAAACCGAGCCCTAACCCTAACACTAGCGCTAACCCTAACCCTAACCCATAGCCTACGCCCTATCCGAACCCCTCCCCGAACCCGTACCCTATGCCGTACCCTAACCCTCACCCTAACCCTAACCCTAACCCTAAGCTACCCTTGACTGCTTCTGCCTCCAATAGATTTCCTAAGCACTAGTGTTTTAAGGAACAGGTTAAAAAGAGAATCCTAATGTGATTTCGTGATAATGGGTGTGTTCCTTATCTTCTCCTAGTGTCTAAACTCTTCTCCATGGCTGGACCCCCAATAATATTCCTGTACGTGCTAAGGGGTATCTAGAGAGTGGGATAGGTTTAATAACTACCCTCACCCTAACGCGTACCCTAACCCTAACCCCTACCCTAACCCTAACGCGTACCCTAATCCTAACCCGTACCCTAAACCGAGCCCTAACCCTAACACTAGCCCTAACCCTAAACCTAACCCATACCCTACGCCCTACCCGAACCCCTCCCCGAACCCGTACCCTAAGCCGTACCCTAACCCTCACCCTAACCCTAGCCCTAACCCTAAGCTACCCTTGACTGCTTCTGCCTCAAATAGATTTCCTAAGCACTAGTGTTTTAAGGAACAGTTAAAAAGAGAATCATATTGTGATTTCTTGATAATGGGTGTGTTCCTTATGTTCTCCTAGTGTCTAAACACTTCTCCATGGCTGGACCCCCAAATAATATTCCTTTACGTGCTAAGGGGTATCTAGAGAGTGGGATAGGTTTAATAACTACCCTCACGCTAAAGCGTACCCTAACCCTAACCACTACCGTAACACTAACGCGTACCCTAATCCTAACCCGTACCCTAAACCGAGCCCTAACCCTAACACTAACCCTAACCCTAACCCTAACACATACACTACACCCTACCCGAATCCCTCCCCGAACCCGTACCCTAAGCCGTACCCTAACCCTCACCCTAACCCTAACCCTAACCCTAAGCTACCCTTGACTGCTTCTGCCTCCAATAGATTTCCTAAGCACTAGTGTTTTAAGGAACAGGTTAAAAAGAGACTCCTAATGTGATTTCTTGATAATGGGTGTGTTCCTTATCTTCTCCTCGTGTCTAAACTCTTCTCCATGGCTGGACCCCCAAATAATATTCCTTTACGTGCTAAGGGGTATCTAGAGAGTGGGATAGGTTTAATAACTACCCTCACCCTAACGCGTACCCTAACCCTAACCCCTACCCTAACCCTAACGCGTACCCTAATCCTAACCCGTACCCTAAACCGAGCCCTAACCCTAACACTAACCCTAACCCTAACCCTAACCCATACCCTACGCCCTACCCGAACCCCTCCCTGAACTCGTACCCTAAGCCGTACCCTAACCCTCACCCTAACCCTAACCCTAACCCTAAGCTACCCTTGACTGCTTCTGCCTCCAATAGATTTCCTAAGCACTAGTGTTTTAAGAAACAGTTTAAAAAGAGAATCATATTGTGATTTCTTTATAATGGGTGTGTTCCTTATCTTATCCTAGTGTCTAAACTCTTCTCCATGGCTGGACCCCCAAATAATATTCCTTTACGTGCTAAGGGGTATCTAGAGAGTGGGATAGGTTTAATAACTACCCTCACCCTAAAGCGTACCCTAACCCTAACCCCTACCCTAACCCTAACGCGTACCCTAATCCTAACCCGTACCCTAAACCGAGCCCTAACCCTAACACTAACCCTAACCCTAACCCTAACCCATACCCTACGCCCTACCCGAACCCCTCCCCGAACCCGTACCCTAAGCCGTACCCTAACCCTCACCCTAACCCTAACCCTAACCCTAAGCTACCCTTGACTGCTTCTGCCTCCAATAGATTTCCTAAGCACAAGTGTTTTAAGGAACAGTTTAAAAAGAGAATCATATTGTGATTTCTTGATAATGGGTGTGTTCCTGATCTTCTCCTAGTGTCTAAACCCTTCTCCATGGCTGGACCCCCAAATAATATTCCTTTACGTGCTAAGGGGTATCTAGAGAGTGGGATAGGTTTAATAACTACCCTCACCCTAAAGCGTACCCTAACCCTAACCCCTACCCTAACACTAACGCGTACCCTAATCCTAACCCGTACCCTAAACCGAGCCCTAACCCTAACCCTAACCCATACCCTAATCCCTACCCGAACCCCTCCCCGAACCCGTACCCAAAGCCGTACCCTAACCCTCACCCTAACCCTAACCCTAACCCTAAGCTACCCTTGACGGCTTCTGCCTCCAATAGATTTCCATAGCACTAGTGTTTTAAGGAACAGGTTAAAAAGAGAATCCTAATGTGATTTCTTGATAATGGGTGTGTTCCTTATCTTCTCCTCGTGTCTAAACTCTTCTCCATGGCTGGACCCCCAAATAATATTCCTTTACGTGCTAAGGGGTATCTAGAGAGTGTGATAGGTTTAATAACTACCCTCACCCTAACGCGTACCCTAACCCTAACCCCTACCCTAACCCTAACTCAAACCCTAATCCTAACCCGTACCCTAAACCGAGCCCTAACCCTAACCCTCACCCTAACCCTAACCCTAACCCTAAGCTACCCTTGAGTGCTTCTGCCTCCAATAGATTTCCTAAGCACTAGTGTTTTAAGGAACAGTTTAAAAAGAGAATCATATTGTGACTTCTTGATAATGGGTGTGTTCCTTATCTTCTCCTAGTGTCTAAACCCTTCTCCATGGCTGGACCCCCAAATAATATTCCTTTACGTGCTAAGGGGTATCTAGAGAGTGGGATAGGTTTAATAACTACCGTCACCCTAAAGCGTACCCTAACCCTAACCCCTACCCTAACACTAACGCGTACCCTAATCCTAACCCGTACCGTAAACCGAGCCCTAACCCTAACACTAGCCCTAACCCTAACCCTAACATATACCCTACGCCCTACCC